>NC_091441.1:73666303-73847932 GCF_964237555.1 Oryctolagus cuniculus
TGTGCCCTTGACCATCCCTCCTTCCCCTACACCCCAGAATTTCCCAGGGAATTGGAGAAGTTGGGGACAACCTGTTACTATTCTGATGCTTGCTGTATGCCGTGGAGTAGCATGTATGACTGCAACCTGTGTGCCTCCTGGGCAGATCAGGGAATACACACTCCCAATGCACATGCAGTGATCATACAGGCACACCTGGAGAGCAAAGAGCAGGAACCGGGTGGAACCTATGTGGGAGCCAGAATTCCCTTCCACTGGGATCTCACTGCCCCTGCAGGAGCTGGAGTGGCCCAGTTGCTGCTGATGACAGTGAGGCCTTGTGTCCCCTAGGTGTGGGTGTCCTGAGCCCAGCAGCCCCGGAGCTCCACCTACTTTGTGTGCTCCTGCCACACTCACCCTGGCTGGGTCATGGTTCTCAGCATTGTCATTAGCTGTTACCTGAGAAATCAGTCATTTATCTCTTATCCATTGGACTCCCTTCAGGACAAGGTCCTTGTTCCTTCTCCGGCCTGGGCGTTGCTGGTTTGCAGTCCCAAGCAGATGATCTTCAGTCACCCAGTGCCCTCCCCACTGTCCCAACCAGGGGAGGTGTGGGACAGGACACACTCAGAGAGGAACTTCAGGAAGCCAGGGGAGGCATGTGCAGAGCTCACTATATAACTTTAATTCAAAATGATAGGCTTAAAAAGTTGATGCAAAATATATTTGCAGAGGGAGAAAAGGAGAAGTAGAGGGCTTCAGGTGTTTGCAATTTTGATCTATGGTGACAGCTGGTTCTGGCACACCTGGGTCCATAGCACATCTGCCATAGACATGCCTTCCTCACATGGGCCTTGGAGAGATCACAAGATGTGCCTCTAGGGTTTTTTCTTTTAAGATTTTATTTACTTATTTGAGAGGCAGAGTCACAGACAGAGAGGGAGAGACAGAGAGAAAGGTCTTCCATCTGCTGTTTCACTCTCCAAATGGCTGCAATGGCCAGAGCTGGGCCTATCCGAAGCCAGGAGCGAGGAGCTTCTTCTGGGTCTTCCATGCTGGTGCAGGGATCCAAGCACTTGGGCCATCTTCCTCTGCTTTATCACACCATAAGCAGAGAGCTGGATTAGAAGAGGAGCAGCTGGGGCATGAGCTGGTGCCCATATGGTACCTGCTACATCACAGCACTGGCCTTAGGGGTTTTATTAGTGTTTTTTTTAATGTTTATTAACATTTTTGTTTATTTGAAAGGCAGAGTGAGAGAACAAGAGAGATATATATCTTCCAACTACTGTTTTATTGCTCACATGCTCACAAGAGCTGGGGTTGGGCAAGGCCAAAGCCAGGAGCCAGGAACTCCATCAAGGTCTCCTGCATGGGTGGCAGGGGTTTAAATACTTGAGCCATCATCTGCTGCTCCCAGAGTGTGCATTAGCAGGAAACTGGATTGAAAACAGGCAGGACCTGTGAGATGCAGGTGTCCCAAGTGGAGGCTTAACCTGCTGTGACCTACTACCTGTACCTCTAGCAGATTTTTGTCAGTTCAGAGGCATGAGAAAGAACCCTGACTTCAGGCCCTGCTGACCTGGGAGGGTGCCATTGTGACAGGGCTAGAAGAGCTCCATGATGTCGCTGTTGCCAAGCACCCTTCCTCCTTGCTCTGTAGTGTGTAGAGGACACTGGTTTTCTAGTGACCTACTAGTGTTCCTTTCCTAGGCAAGAGGCACATTATGCAGAGGCAGATGGATTCAGGACAGAGGTGACTGGGCTGCTGTCTTCTTGTCCTGCTTATGTGGGGACAGGGGCTCATGGGTGGGTGGTGCTGGTGCTGATGGTGATGCCAGCTGAGTACTCAGCAGTGCCCATTGTGAGTGCCTGCATAGTCATTTTGTTCCTTCCTCACCATGACCCTTTGGGGTGGGTGAAAATATGCCCTTTGTGTCTGTCCAGGAGCTGTGTCCTTGAAACATGTTCTGATTGGCACTGACCACAGGTGAGGTAGCCGGGCCTTCTGTGAACACACCAGAGACAAGGATACACTTGCTAGGTTGGAGTGGGGAGCCCCTGCCCTCCAGCAGTCAGAGACACTCTAGGATGCCTGGATTTCAAGCCAGGTAAGGAGAGCTCTTCCTGTGAGCTGGGAGGAGGGCCAGGGGCTGCCTCTGCCTGGCTGTCACCCTCCTTGCTGTCCACCTGGCTTTGGGGTTGTGTCCCCTTCTCATCAGATGGATGGGAGTAACTGTTATGTTTGTGGGGCCATGCATGTTAGGCCCCTTTCAACTAAGCAGGAGTCTCAATACCAAAGAATGAAAGAGGAAGTGCTGTATAAGAATCTCAGCATCTATTAAGGCAACTTAACATTCGTGCTTCCAGACCTGAGTGGCGAGTAGTCTGGGCATAGCTGCTGAAAGGCGTTCTGTGTATTCTATTGCAAAACAGAAGAAGAAACAGGGCTTTGCACTTTCCCACATCCTAGAGGAACTAGGGCTGGAACTTGAATACGGCATTTGTTCCTGCTTTCCAGTATAGCCCCCTGGGCATCTTGTGGCTGCCCCCAGTCAGTAAGGCCCCCGAGAGCAAATAAACTTTATGACTGGAAAGTGGCTCCTGGGTCCCATACTGGGAAGAGCATTGGGGCCTGGCATGGAGGAGTCAGGCCTCAAATCTATTCCCACAGTTGCCCCAGCGCAGGGGACATGGGAGCTGATTGTTTTTATTATACATGACCTACAGCGTAGCTTAATTTTCTCAATACCCAGTTAGAGTTCACCTCTCTCAAATGCCTTGTCATCTCTGAGCCATTCTGATTGGAAGCTGGGTTTTTTGTTGGGTAGCTGGGGGTAAGATGAGTGTTGGGGACACTGAATGGGAGTGATAGGAGTCTCAGATTGGGATGAAGGCAAGTACCCAGCAGATGTACCCCTGTGTGACTGAGAGGCCTTTGTCAGGGTTGGAGACACAGAGGGATGCTCTTCAGAACCCTGTGCCTCAGAGAAACCCCTTCAGAGGGGAGAGGAGGCCGAGAAGAGAGGTTTAACCCAGGCCCACATGAGGAGGAGCCCAGACAGGTAGGAATAGTGCCTTCCAGGAGAGCCACTCACTACCCCTGTGAGAGTTCTGCCATTTAAAAAAAATTATTTTTGAGGCCAGAACTCTGGCGTAGCGGGTAAAGCTGTTGCCTGCAGTGCTGACATCCCATATGGGTGCTGGTTTGAGTCCTAGCTGCTACACTCCTGATCCAACTCCCTGCTAATGTGCCTGGGAAAGCAGTGGGAGACCCAGAAGAGGCTCTGGGCTCTTGACTTCAGATCTACTCAGCTCCAACCATCATGGCCATTTGGGGAGGGGAATGAACCAGCAGATGGAAGACCTCTCTCTCTCTCTCTGCCTCTGCCTTTGCCTCTCTGTAGCTCTGCCTTTCAAATAGATAAATAAATCTTTAAAAATTTATTTTAATTTTATCTGAATGAGAGAGTGAGCAAGAGTGACTGAGAGGAAAGATGCTCCCAACATCCAGGGCTAGGCTAGTCCAAAGCCAGGAGCTTGGAACTCAGTCCAGATCTAGGTCTCCCACATGGGTGGCAGGGACCCAACTACTTCAGTCATCATGTTTCCTTCCAGGGTGTGTGCGCGAGGAAGCTGGGTCAGAATCAGAGAAGCTGGGACTCGAATCAGTTACTTCAGTAGGGTATGTGGGCATCAACCCCTCCTTTCTTGTACAAGGAGATGACAACCCTACTTCATTAAGAGGGGCTCTGAGCCAGCTCAGCCTGGGGTGACCTCATGACTGCCCTGGTCCCTGGAGTGTATAGCTTGACACTGCTGACCTCTGCAGCACACTGTGGAGATGTACTGGCCTCCATCTAATTTGCTTGTTGCCAGAGCCTGGAGCTTCCAGACCAAATGTCCAATGATAGCCACCCTGCTCTAAAGAATACAAGATAGAAGAGTGCAGGAGCCCAGGGTCCTGGTGTGTCACACATATGTGTGATGAACCTTCCTAGGATCCCAGCCTGGTAGCTCACCAGCTGTCTCTGCCCAGTCTGCATGTCTGTGAGCAGAACCAACAATGCTGTACACTGAGATTAGCCAGCATTGCCTGTAGTGGGCCAGATAAAGAGTTGTAACCGTAGGCCACATCATTACAGGTATCACCAGTCAGTCTACTGTGGTGGCTAGAGCAGCCCTACTTAGTATGTAAACCAGTGGCAGGGGCCTGGCTGCATTCCAATGGACCTGTATTTACACAAATCCATGACACAGCTGGCCCCTGGATGCTGACTCCTTCTCAAACCTCTGGCTGTTGGCACAGTGAGGGTGACTGTGCAATGTTGGTGTGATCAGCAGTCCAGCACAGGGTGAGGCCAGGTAAACTGAGGCAACAGAGTGAGCCTCTCAAGTCAGAGAGGACAGAAAAGCACCTGTTGAACTGAATACCATGAAGCTTACAGTGGACTTGAAACTCCACTGCAGTTTTTGATTTAGGATTGGGAACAAAGTCCCAAGTGGCTTGAACACTAAAGATTCAGGTCTGCTAATTTCATCACACAAGTCCTGGATAGGGACCAAGAAGGATAGGTCATCCAGGAGGATAAGAGTGGTTCCATGTGTAAAAATCCAACCAATAATATCTATCCATTTTGACACACACATACTAAAAGCGTATATTGGGAGGTACTGCATACACATTTGTCAAGATTCAGCATCCATTCATGATATTGAGACAGCAAACCGGAGCTAGAAGGGAATATTCTCATCCTAATGAAGGGTATCTGTGAAAAACACTAAGGCTACATCATGCTAAGAGGTTGAATGCTCTCTCCACAAGATCTGGAACAAAACAAGAACGGTCCCTCTCAACACTTCCATCAACATCGTACTACAGGCCGGCGCCGTGGCTCAATAGGCTAATCCTCCGCCTTGCGGCGCCGGCACACCGGGTTCTAGTCCCTGTCGGGGCGCCGGATTCTGTCCCGGTTGCCCCTTTTCCAGGCCAGCTCTCTGCTGTGGCCAGGGAGTGCAGTGGAGGATGGCCCAAGTGCTTGGGCCCTGCACCCCATGGGAGACCAGGAGAAGTACCTGGCTCCTGCCATCGGATCAGCGCGGTGCGCTGGCTGCCGCGCAGGCCAAGGCGGCCATCGGAGGGTGAACCAACGGCAAAAGGAAGACCTTTCTCTCTGTCTCTCTCTCTCACTGTCCACTCTGCCTGTCAAAAACAAAACAAAACAAGCAAACAAAAAAACACATTGTACTACAAGTCCCAGCTGGTGCAATAAAGTAAGGAAATACATATAGTTTGGAAATGAAGAAAATCTTGGGCCAGTGCTGTGGCGTAGTGTGTTACAGCCACTTCCTGCAGTGTTGGCATCCCATATGGGCACTGGTTCAAGGCCAGCCTGCTCCACTTCTGATCCTGCTCTCTGCTATGGCATGGGAAAACAGTAGAAGATGGCCCAAGTCCTTGGGGCCCTGCACCCATGTGGGAAACAGGAAGAAGCTCCTGGCTCCTGGCTTTGGATTGGTGTAGTTCTGGCCGTTGTGGTTATTTGGGGAGTGAACCAGCGGATGGAAGACCTCTCTCTCTGTGTCTTTCCCTCTCTCTCTGTGTAACTCTGACTTTCAAATAAATAAACAAACAAATAAATAAATCTTTAAAAAAAAGAATCTTTTTAAAAATCTTTTTAAAAAAAAGAAATGAAGAAAATCAAATATTTATAGATGGCAAAATTGTGTATGTGAAAATACAAGTGTTTCAAAAAAAAAATACTCCATGCTTCTTTATTTCTGTTAAGCTAATTCCAAGTTGGTCACAGATCTAACCATAACTCTTAATGCATAAAAGTTATAGAAGAAAAGAGCAGATAACCTTTTATGAGTTTTTTGGATGAATATCAGAAACATAGTCCCCAAAGTAAAGAAACAGTCAAACATTTTCACTCTGTGAAAGATACTGAGGTGCCTTTGTGGCACAGTGTTTTGAGCCACTGCTTGTGATGCCAGCATCCTACATCTGAGTGTGAGTTCTGATCCAGCTCTCTGCTTACGCCCCTAGGAAAGCAGCAGGAGATGGCCTTAGTACTTGGGTCGCTGCCACCACAGGGGAGACCATGATAGAATTCCTGGCTCCTGGCTTTGGCCTGGCCCAGCCCTGGATGTTTCAGCCATTTGTTGAGTGAACTAGCAGATGGAAGCTCTCTTTCTCTGTCTCTCTGTCTCTCTCTCTCACTCTGCCTTTCAAATAAATAAATCTTTGAAAACAAGAAATACTGTAAGAGAATGAATTGAAAAGCCCCAGAGTGGTAGATACTTGTATAACATGTGTCCGATAGAGGACTGGTATCCAAAATGTTCAAGGAACTCTTAAAACTCAATAATAAGAGCACTTCTGATCCTCTCTCAAGCTGGGCACAAGATCTGAAGGGACATGTCTTCAAATAAACACATGAGAAGCTAGTTGCTGTTAAAACTTAACGAGATACCACTGTGTGCCTATTACTTGCAGGCCCCCTCGTCCCCTTTGCTGGCTAAAGTCTAATAAAATGTTTGCTTTAGAACATGTTTGGTTCCTGATGGTCCTCCTGTAAGGCCACAGGAACTGAAGCCTCCACCCTCAGCCAGAGGCCAAGATCACATGACTGGCCAATGCCCTGCATGGGCCAGGAGGGGGCTGGGAGAGGACCAGAAGGCTGGAGTACCCATTGCATTGGGACAGTTCAGGACAGACTGTGTAAGAGGTCTGTGGTCATATCTGTTGTCTCTTGGGCTAGCTGGTCTGCAGCATTCCACCTGCCCTTCTTTGCTGTTTCTCTTTCCTTCCTACCTGAAACCAGCACCAATGCTGCTGAACACAGGTCAAGAGGCAACCAAGGCCAATGGTGCTTGTGAGTGGCTGCAGTGGCTTATCTGGGAGGTCAGGGATCTGCCTTCCCTGGGGTCAGGAGAGCATTCGGGGTGCTGTTGCAGTGGGTTTAGCTTCCCCAGCTTATGTTGCTGTATCAGCACATGTAGAAGGTGTCCCCTCCACAAGTGTCACCCTGGGGTCCTCTTGGTGGGCAGCTTCTAGCCCCTAAAGCTCCCAGAATCCAAAGCCCCCTACCCCCAACTCCATTGTCTCAGAAAAGGGAGCCAGGATCTGCTTATCCAAAGTCCCCAGGGCTACCCCCAAGAAAGCCCACCCCTTCCTCAGCAACTCTCCTGTGGGTCTCAAAGGCCCAGGCCCCTTCGAAATTTTAGATCCTTTTTAGCACTGAACTACCCCATTTTCAGCTCCTGTCTGAGCTGCTGCCAGTGACATCCTCACTGATGGCATGGGGGTCCTTTGGTTCTCTCTGGAGAGGAATACTGAGGCTAGACTTTGGCTAGCTATGGGGTGGGGAGCCAGCTCTCCTCACTCAGCCTCTCTGATATATCCATATGGGGAGGCCACAGGTGTGGACATGTCCTAAGCCTGCTGCTTGGGTCTCTGGTGCCTGTGGCCAGATCACACCTGTTCCACTTCAGAACCATGGACGTCAGTCTGCCCCTGCTTTGTCCGCTCCTCGTGTGGGGGAAGGAGTGAGTGAGGTAGTGGGCAGGCACAGCTGCATCCAGAGCATGCGGAGAGTGGAGGGGGAAGCCCCTGTCCAAGTAGTGCTGGGCTCCCTCCTGTGCCCATGCCCTGAGACCAGATTGCACCTGGAGGCATGCGGGTAGCTCACCCATGCTGGAGGATGTACTCAGAGGACTTAGTGTTGATGGGAACGCATGCCAGAGCCCTTCCTGTCCATGGCCTGGAGCCATCCTCCCCTGGCTCTTGTGCTCAGGGTTTTCCAGCAGGCACTTGTCCCTGTCAATGACCACCTGCCTTTGGTGGGAACCCTGTGTGAGGACACAGCTCAGGGATCTCCCTCCGGAAATGGATAGTTTTTACAGCACCTCCCCGCCCCAGGGGGGTCCTAAGATGAGAGACTCCCTTTTTCCAGAGCAGCCAGGACACAGGCACATGCCACTGTGTGTGGCTTGGGACCAGACCTGACCCAGGCCCTACTGGTCGATGTTCTGCCACCGAGAACCTGTCCTGGGGCTACCTGGGCAGCAATCCATGGTCTAGGAAAGGGCATCTTGGCTCACCTGTGTGCTGCTTTCACACTCACTCACAGTGTCAGCTGGAGACTCAGGGCAGTGCTCCCTGGGCTCCTGACACACATGAACATGAGCTCATGTTTCTCATTGTCCCTCATGGGCTTGAGCTCAGTACCCTCCATGGCCTCCTGTGTGTGGGCATTTGTGTCTATGGGGATGTGTGCTGTGCTGTGTATGTATATATAAGTACAGCTTATGTGTGCTTGGTGTATGTATGAAGTATGTGCATTTAGTGTATATATGTGAATATGGGGGATGTGTGTGTATATAGGTTGTATGTGTAATGTGCACATGTGTTGTATGTGTGTGTATATGTATATGTTATGTATGGTGTATGTTTAGAGTGTTTATGGGCCTACACTCTATACGTGTGCTGTCTAGTGTGGGGGGTTGTGTGGTATGTATGTGTGCACAGTGTGTGTGGCAAGTGTATAGGTCTGATTGGTATATGTAGGAGCATAGTGTGTGTGGTGTACGTATGGATGTGTGTGTGTGTGTGTGTGTAGTGTTTGTGCTATATGTGTATGATGGATGTGTGTATGATGTGTGTGTCACCAGGGCACCTCTCTGTAGCCCCAGGCCCTGGCACATATATACTAAACTGCCATAGCACCCAGCAGCTCTGTGCCCCAGACTCCATGGCCAGCCCTGTATTTCCTGTATCTGTGCATCAGTGTGTGCCCTGCACACAAGGCTTGCTCAGTGGAGATGGGACGATTGAGTGGGGGTGTTGTGGTCTGTCTTACACAGAGTTCACAGAGATGGCAGGGGAGTTTTCTTCCCTTGGGCAGGTGGGAGCCTGGTTCTCTGAGAGACTGAGGAACACAGGGGACCAGGCCAGGCAGGATGGGGTGTGGTTCCCCCAGAAGCAGGTCAAAGTTCAGATGGTTTCTTTACACAGTGATTCCAGGAAACAGGGATAGGCTGGGAGGGAGGCCAGGGTGCCAGGCAGGGATGGAAGATGCCCATCACTGAGTGAGCACAGGGCCACCTGAAACATAGCCCCAAGGGTGGGACAGTTGTGTCAGGATCCCTGACTCCAGCTGTGGCTACTGTGCTGGAGCTTCTGGGATGGCAGCAGCACCTCCCCTCCAAGCCTTGCAGGGGCAGCTAAGCTTGTGAGCCTGGCACGGTCAGTGCAGATTCATGTGCAGTCCTGAAAGGGTCCAGTTTGGAGGCTTCATGCCAGAAGATCTTGTGCAGGGCTGCCCTTCTTGCTGGAATTCTGCACAGTTGCCCCCGTGAGGCTGTCATTCACTGGGGTCAAGCTCTCCTTGGGTGAGTGCTGCACGCAGAAGGCCACCAGGCTCAGGTAACCCCAGGGAGCAGATCTGACTCTTACCACCACACCAGTGTTGAAGACATGATGCAGAGGGTGTAGTGGGGGTGGGAGTGATGTGATCTGGTATGTCCCAAGGGCACTCAGCTGCGTGCTGTCACATTGGTTGTGGAGACAGGCTGACCTGGGATCAAGTCCCCATGGGGTCTTTGGCTCATCTTTGCAACAGATGTGATGGGCATCCACAGACTTCCCATAAAGAGAATCAGAGCAGACACCTGGCACTGTGCTGACACAGCTCCCTGTGGAGCACAATGAACACTCCCAGTCTCCCCTAAGGTCATGGTTACTCAGTGACAGAAGGCAGAGCTTGAATTCAAGCCTGGAGCAGCAGAACCCTATCCTTCAAGCATTTTCTGCACACCGGGCTCGAGGAGCTTGGGCAAGGCCACAGGGCACTTTGGAGGCGCCACCTGTCAGGGCCCCACAGTCACTCAAGTGTACCCAGTCAGGCTCACAGGTGCATGCTCTCCACTCTTCTCCATGAGCCTCGTTAGCAGAGTGCCCTCCTGACAGCTATCTCCCAACTCGGGGCAGTGGCACCAGTGAGCACCAGTGGCCTTGGGCCTATCCCAATGCTGGGTGTCCTCCTGAGTCAGTGCTGGGTGCTGATGAGTCTGCTTCCCCTCTGCACCCTGGAGACAGGCACAGAGCCAGCAGATGTCAGACAGGCGGACCTACAGGCAAGCGTCTCTTGCTTTACTGCATTCCTCCTGCTTGATGTCCCAGGAAATGGAGGGTGCTGTCATCCTTGTCATGCATGGTTACAGGAGAGGGCACCATTACCTCCTCCTTGTGAGCTCAGGGGCACCAGGTACATGGCCACCAGCCTGTGGTCCAGTGCCTGAGGCTTCGTTCTAGGCAGGGACAGCTCAGGCATGCTGAGGAACCACCACCCTGCTGAAAATTCCACTCCAGCCCCACCTGGGACTCTAAGTCCCCTAGCTCCCTCTAGTGGCTCAAGATGGAGATGCGGCAACCAAGTGAGTGGAAACAGACTTGTGTTTCAGAGCCACCTCCTAGGAAAGCTTTGGGCTGCCCCTGTGGGAAGCTAGGGCCCAAGCTCCTCACCTTATGACCCTGGCTGTACATGGCAAGATGGGGAAATTACTCTGCCCATGCTGGGCATAGCAGCCTACTTTATTTTTACAATATAGGCTTACCTCTCAGCCTGGTGGGGCTCAGGCCATTGTGAGAGCCCAGTGAGAACAGGGCTCTGGAGGAGTGAGTCAGGGATGGGAGCTACTGGGTACCCCATGGTGTTCTGGTCCACCCCATACACACCTGGCATCAGATTAACACATGGCCTTGACCCTGGCTCTGACCCTTTGTTCTGACCACTTTGTTCCCTGGACAATTCTACCAGGTCCAAGTCCTCATCAGGTACAAGGTCAACCTGCAGCCACCTAGAAGACAGGCTTTCCCTGGTAGCTGCTATTCTTCCATAAAGTTCCAGGTTCTCTGCTAAATCCAAACCCCAGGATGTTTCCAGCCATTCTGACTCTCTCACAACCTATAAATGTTTGTTAACCCCAAGAAAAAGGTATCTAGCTCTGATGTGGAGGGAGCCCCCAGACTCTTCACCTGAGAAAGGCCTATGGGTCCTAACTTATTTTTGACCACACACCTGCACACACAGGATTTGTGGGGAACCAATCCTAAGTTCAGCATGGGCAGCTGAGATGGAGGAGCTGGAGGGAGTGAGAGGGGTGAGGTGTATGGCACTGCAGGGGCTGCTTGTAAATGCAGATGCTGCTCCCTACCCCCTGACTCTGTGGTTCAAGTAGAGGTAGAGAGGGCAGGTGTCCTCCAGGATATAATCCAGTCTCTCAGGCAGCTGTGAGTTGTAGGTGCCATTGAGGGGCTGGCCCTGATAGGAGCTGGGCACCTCCCCAGTTATGTTCCACAGGGTGTGCACTAGAGCAGGGGCCAGGCAGCCTGTCTATGGACAGCTTCTCCCAGTACTCAGCCCAGACGACCTGCAGGAGGCAGGAAGTGAAGGAGGGTGGATGGGGATAACGGCTTCTTTATGAGCAAAATGCCATTGATTCAAGCTTCTCATCTCAGCAGACTCCCATCTCACTGTAGGAATGTGAACACAGTTATTTGTGCTGACTGTGAAGCAGAAAAGGAATTTGGAGGAAAGAAGTGGAGGCAGCACCAACCCAATACAAAATCATTCTCAGTCATCTGAGTTTGATGAGCACCTGAACCACGCCTGAGCTTAGGCTCCCCCAGGCTTCTGAAGCATCACTGCAGTACAGAACTTTCAAGGGCTTGAGGCACTTCTGGACAACAGGGCAGGCCACCATCGCTGTACTGCAAACCAAGACTGCCCGTTCTGTGAAAGTCATCTAAACACATTCTTACCACGCGACCTGGAAATTCCACTCTGCCTCCGAGAGACAGAAACTGAATCCACACAGCAGGATCATTCACAGCAACCTGGAGCCAGAAAATACCTCGGTGTCCTTTGCAGAGGGACCGAGGATCAAAGTGTGGTGCATCCACACCTGGAACCTCACAGCCAGGACAAGGGATGGACTTTGACACACAGCAGTCCCCAGGGATCTCACAGACTCCATACTAAGGGGAAGAGGCCCAGGAGGGGAGAATATGCATGGCAGGGGGTCAGGCTGATTTTAGGTGACAATGACACCTGCTTTTTGGTGATGATGATGGCTGGAGGAAATGGAAAGTCCCATACCCTGCCAGGGCGTGACTCACATGTAAACACTGGGCAGCCAAGATTCAGATGTCTCAATCTGTGCAGATTTTGCCTAAATAACTGAAAGGTTAAGTCCTTTGGGAATTGTGAGAAGATGGAATTGCAAAGAAGAAGGCGGGATGCTGGCTTCGGTGTGGCTGAACCCATGGAGGAACTTACCACACTGCCCTGCTGACTTTGCATATTGTCCAAAGTATTTCATCATAAAAGTTTTAATAAACGCAACAGTCCTCCCTTATCTGTAGCTTCAGTTAGAGTCAACCAATGTCTGAAAATGTTAAGTGGAAAAATCCCACAAATAATTTGTAACTTTTCAGCTGTGTCATGTTGAGCCACATGAAGAAATCTTGTGCAGTCATATTTCATTCTGCCTAGAACATAATCACCCTTTTGTCTAGTGCAGCCCTAATGTATGCCTAATCTACTTGTTAGTCACTTGATAGTATCTCAGTTATCAGATTCGCTGCTGCGATGTCATAGTGCTTCTATTCATGTAACTCTTATTTTACTTTAAATAACCCCAAGTGTAAGAGTAGTGAGGGGCCGGTGCCGCGGCTCAATAGGCTAATCCTCCGCCTTGCGGTGCTGGAACACTGGGTTCTAGTCCTGGTCGGGGCGCCGGATTCTGTCCTGGTTGCGCCTCTTCCAGGCTAGCTCTCTGCTGTGGCCAGGGAGTGCAGTGGAGGATGGCCCAAGTCCTTGGGCCCTGCACCCCGTGGGAGACCAGGAGAAGTACTTGGCTCCTGCCATCGGATCAGCGCGGTGCACCAGCCACAGTGCGCCGGCCACGGCAGCCATTGGAGGGTGAACCAACGGCAAAGGAAGACCTTTCTCTCTGTCTCTCTCACTGTCCACTCTGCCTGTCCAGATCGTTATGGTACTTCCTCAAGTGAGAAGATAAAAGAGCTAGCGCTGTGGCACAGTAGGTTAATCCTCCACCTGTGGTGCCGGCATTTCATCTGGCTGCTGGTTCTAGTCTTGGCTGCTCCACTTCGGATCCAGCTCTCTGTATGGCCTGGGAAAGCAGTGGAAGATGACCCACGACCCACATGCTTGGGCCCCTGTGGGAAACCCGAAACAAGCTCCTGGCTCCTGCCCAGCTCTGGCCGCAATGGCCATTTGGGGAGTGAACCAGTGGATGGATGGCCTTTCTCTCTGTCTTTCCCTCTCACTGTCTGTAACTCTACCTGTCAAAAAAGTAAATAAAATCTTTTTAAAAAATGTTCTTGACTCAAGGGAAGAAAATATGTGCCGAGGCTGCCAAGACCAATGGTGATAATGAATCTTTTCTCTGGAATCTTTTCTCTGTGGAAAGCTAAAGTAGCAAAAAGAAATTCATGCTAGTTTTGCTATGCCAGTTACATACTGCAGAAGTAATTACAGCCACACACACAGGGCTGTTTTCTGTATACAGTTTCAGGTATTTCCTCAAAGTTTTGCAGTATATACTCTGAGGATATGGGCACCGCTGCTTTAAGAATGTTTTGGAGTTCTTGTACACTGTTGGTAGGATTATAAAATGATGTATTTGTTGGGAAAAGCAGTTTATCAGTTCTTCAAAAAATTCAAAGTAGATCTTCTGGAAACTTCCAAAAAGGCCAAATAGAGGTGTTTAGCATTTGCCTCATCCTCTACAAGGAAAGAACCAAAACAAAGAAACTGCTGCATCTTTGGGATTTGGCATTTGGTGCAGTGGGTTCAAGTCCCAGCTCTGCTCCTTATTCTGGCTTTCTGCTAATGCACACCATGAGAAAGAGCAGGTGATGGTTTAAGTACTTAGGTCCCTGTCACCCATGTGGGAGACCTGGATTGAGTCTAGGCTTCTGGCTTCTGGTTGGCCCAGCTCTAGGTGTTTCAGGCATTTGTGGAATGAAAAAGTGGACAGTAGAACTCCTCTATTTCTCAAATAAAAAATGAAAATAACTTCATCTTCATATGAATGCCTGATGACAAGCACTGGGGCTCAATCATGAATAATGGAAACTTTTAGGGGCACATAGACCTGGAATGGCATCATGGGGAGAGACACAAAGCCAACCAGCAACTGAGACCCCAGAGCAGTCGCCATGGAGAATCCCCTTTCCCCTGAATGAGAGAGCCTCAGTAGATCCCATCTGCATGATTACCTTACCAGACAATGCTGGATGCAGGAGGCATCTACAGGCTCCACAGACCAAGAGCTTAGTAAGGAGAGCTCATGGCTGATAATTTTGATTCAGAGAAGGAACTCACCGTATATCTCCCATAACCTGCAGAGCACAGGCGAAAGAATCTGGAGAAAGGAGTCATTTTGACTCTACACTGCCCTAGAAGACAGAGGTCCCCATCTATCCCCATAACTAGGGCTCTATAGACATTTCACAATACATAAGACTGCAGACTTGTGCATCTAAGTAGAGTTAGTATACCAGTAAGCCTTGCACCCAAATGCATGCAGTGCACTGTACCACAGAGGACAGGAAGTGAAAAGCAGCAGAGGGATTGGGACCCCACGACCCTAGAGTTAGGAGCACTTTACCCTCAGATATGGGCCCATCCTTCAACTCCCTCTCCTCCTCTGACACCAAGGGCATTTGTCACTGCCACTGTGAATCACACAGTGCAGTAGATGTGATGCAGCTCCACCTACTCACTGCTGCTTTGAACTGTGCATGCTCTCAGGACTGTGAATATGCCTGGCCTGCTTCTGGGGCTTTGGGTTCTCACAAAGTCAGCAGCCAAGGGGCTGTGTGCCCTACCTATTCTGGCATCAGAATGGATGCACGGCTTTGGAACCTGGCCAAGACAGTTATCAGGGGTCTGCATGCTCTCCTCATCTCAGTACAAAACCATGCCTTGTGGCTTCAGGCCCTCACCACCCATATGGGCTGCTACACTACTGATCCAGTTCTCTGCTATGGCTTGGGAAAGCAGTAGAAGATGGCCCAAGTCCTTGGGCCCCTAAACCCATGTGGGAGACCAAGGGGGAGCTCCTGGCTCCTGGCTTCGGATCATTGCAGCTCCGCTGTTGCGGCCATCTGGGGCGTAAACCATCGGGTGGAAGACCTCTCCCTCTGTCTCGGCCTCTCTTCTCTCTGTGTAACTCTGACTTTCAAATAAATAAATAAATCTTAAAAAAAAAACTATATACTTAAAACAAATGGACCTAACACATTTACAGAACATTTTATCCAACAGCTGAAGAGTACAGATTATTGTTATAATCACATTGAATATTCTCAAGGATAGATCATATACTAGACCACAAAACAAGTCTAAGCAGATTAAAAAAATGAAATCATTTTATGTATCTTTTCTGATCACATTGGAATAGAAATCAACAACAAAAGGGACTTTAGCAATTATACAAATACAGACTGAAGAACTGAAGAGCATGCTCCTGAATGAGACTGGGTTATTGAAGAAATCAAAATCAAACTAGTGAAAATAGAAACATAACATCCCTAAACTTACAGGATGCAGAAAAGGCAGTACTAAGAAGGAAGTGTATAGCAATAAGTACAGACATCAATAAAAGAAAGAAATTATGTAAACAAGATAATGATGCACTTCAAGGACCTAAAACAATTGGAAGAAACCAAATTCAAATTCTATGGAAAGAAAGAAATAATAAAAATTAGTGCAAAGGGCAGCATTGTTGTGCAGTGAGGTTTAAACCACTGTTGGAGATGCTGGCATCTGATATAAGAGTGCCTGTTCAAGTCCCAGCTGCTCTGCTTCTGATCCAGCTTCCTGCTAATGTGCATATGGAGGCTGTTCATTATGGTCCAAGTGCTTGGGTTTTTCCACCCATGTGGGAGACATGGAGTTCTTGGCTCCTGGCTTTGGCCTGGCCCAGACCTGGCTGTTGTGGTCATTTGGGGAATTAACCAGTGTAGGGAAGAGTCTCTCTATCTTCCCCCAACTCTGTCTTTGAGAAAAATAAATAATCTTTAAAATTTTAGTGTGGAATCAAATTAAGTCAAAACTAAGAAAACAACAGAAAGCATTAATGATATCAAGAGTTGGATTATTGAAAATAGAAAATTGATAATACTTTGACTAGGCAGCTAAGAAAAGAGAAAAAATCAAATTAATAAAAATCAGAGATGAAAAAGAAAATATGGTAACTGCTGTTATACAAATACAAAGGATCATCAGGGACTATTATGAGCAACTGAGTGTGGGACATTGAAAAACTTGTGTGAAATGGATAAATTTCTAGATACATATAACTTTCCCAGATTGAACCATGAAGACATAGAAAGTCTGAAAACTTCAAGAACTAACACTAATTCTTTTCACACTATTTCAAAATTTAAAATTAGGAAACTCTTCTATATGGCTAGCACTATCTTGATTCACACACACACAAAAAAAATTACTGACCAGTATCCCTGATGAATAAAGATGCAAAAAAGCTCACTAGGCTAATCCTCCACCTGCGGCACCAGCACCCCGAGTTCTAGTCCCGGTTGGGGCGCCAGATTCTGTCCCGGTTGATCCTCTTCCAGTCCAGCTCTCTGCTGTGGCCTGGGAAGGCAGTGGAGGATGGCCCAAATACTTGGGCCCTGTACCCACATGGGAGACCAGGGGGAAGAAACTGGCTCCTGGCTTCAGATCGGCGCAGCGCGCCGGCCACAGCACAGTGGCCATAGCTGCCATTTGGGGGGTGAACCAATGGAAAAGGAAGACCTTTCTCTCTGTCTCTCTCTCTCTCTCAATGTCTAACTCTGCCTGTCCAAAAAAAAAAAAATTCTCAACAAAATACTAGCAAATAAAATCCAACAGCAAATCAGCAAATTAAAAGAGCATTCACCCTGACCATGGGGACTTATCTCAGGTGTAGAATGATAGTCAAACATGTGTAAATCAATAAATGTAATATATCACATCAACAGAATGACAGACAAAAAATCATATGATCATCTTGATAGATGCAGAAAATACATTTAATAAAATTCAACATTCATTCATTAAAAACGTTGAACAAATTATGTATATAAAGAATATATTGGGGCCAGTGCTGTGGCGCAGTAGATTAATCCTCTGCCTGTGGTGCCAGTATGCCATATGTGCGCTGGTTCTAGTCCCGACTGCTCCTCTTTCGATCCAGCTTTCTTATATGGCCTGGGAAAACAGTAGATAATGGCACAAGTCCTTGGGCCCCTGCACCCTTATGGGAGTCCTGAAAGAAGTTCCTGGCTACTGGCTTCGGATTGGTGCAGCTCCAGCCATTGTGGCCATTTGGGGAGTAAACCAGTGGATGAAAGACCTTTCTCTCTGTCTCTCCCTCTCACTATCTGTAACTATACCTCTCAAATAAATAAATAAAGTAAAAAAAATACCTCCACATAATAAAAGCTATTTATATATGACAAACCTACAATCAAAATCATATTGAACAGTAAAAAATGAAAGCCCTTCCTTTAAGATCTGGAACCAAAGATGTGAACTTTCACTACTTTTATTAAATTTAGTTTTAACCAGAAAAACTAGGTACTAGAAATAAATTAAAAGGCATGTAAATAGGACAGAAAAAAATCCCACTATCTCTCTGTAGCTGATATGAATCCTTAAATTTTTTTTATTTAAAAATTTGACAGACATAAAAATTACATATTTTTGTATGTGATGTTTTGCTACATGTATCCATTGTGTTATGTCCAAAGTACTTATATTTCTCTTTTCAAGAATTTAATGTTTCTTTATAGTGAAAGCATCTGAAAAATCTTCACCGAGAAACTATTAGAATTGATAAAGTAAAGTTGTAGGATACAAAATCAATACACAAAAGTCAGTAGCATTTTTGTAAACCAGTAATATTTTTTTTAAAAAATGTTTACTTATTTGAAAAGCAAAGAGAAAGAGAGAGAAATATCTTCCATCCACTGGTTCATTCCCCAAATGACCACTATGACTGAGGCTGGGACAGGCCAAAGCCAGGAGCCAGGAGCTTCATCTGGGTCTCCCATGTGGGTGCAGTGGCTCAAGGATTTGGACCATTTTCTACTGCCTTCCCAGGTGCATTAGCAGGAAGCAGCTAGGACTTGGACTGACACCTATATGAGATGCCAGCATCACACGCAGTGGCTTAACCCACTATGTCACAATGCTGGTCCCTTAAACTTGTTGAGAAATAAGTTATAAGGACAATCTTCATCACAATAGCTACAACCTATATATAATGCCCTGAAATCCATTTAACCAAGAAAGTAAAAAATGTTTACCATGAAAATTTTAGAAAAACTTATGAAAAAAATTGAACAAGACACACAAAAAAATGGAAAGGCCTCCTTGTTCATGGATTGGAAAAAAGTAATATCATTAAAAATTAACAGATTCTATACAATACCCATCAAAATACAATTGAATCCCCCAAATTATAAAATGAATTTTTGCCAGCGCCGCAGCTCAATAGGCTAATCCTCCGCCTTGCGGCATCGGCACACCAGGTTCTAGTCCCGGTTGGGGCGCCGGATTCTGTCCCGGTTGCCCCTCTTCCAGGCCAGCTCTCTGCTGTGGCCAGGGAGTGCAGTGGAGGATGGCCCAAGTGCTTGGGCCCTGCACCCCATGGGAGACCAGGAGAAGCACTTGGCTCCTGGCTCCTGGCTCCTGCCTTCAGATAGGCGCGGTGCGCCGGCGGCAGTGCGCCGGCCGTGGTGGCCATTGGAGGGTGAACCAACGGCAAAAGGAAGACCTTTGTCTCTGTTTCTCTCTCTCACTGTCCACTCTGCCTGTCAAAAAAATAAAAAAAAAAAAAGAAAATGAATTTCTAAAATGTTTTTGGAAACATCAGTATAAGCAAATATCCAAAGCAATCTTGAATAAAATAACAGATGGACGCATAACAACGTTAAATTTAAAGACACATTAAGGAACTACTGTAACTACAATAATACAGTGCTAGTATAAAAACAGGCACATAAACTAATGGAACAGAAGAAAAACCTCAGAAATGAATCCACATGTACACAGCCAACTGATTTTTTTTTCTTACAAAGGAATCAAAACCATACCTTGAGGAAAAGTCTCTTCAATAAATAATGTTGGAAGAATTGGATTACACATATACATAGTAATGAATATGACCTCTACCACTCATTCAATACAAGTTCAATTCAAAATGGATCAAAGATCTAAATGTAAAACCTGAAACTATGAAACTGTATTAATAAAACATAGGGAAACACTTGAAGACATTGCAATAAGCAGTAACTTTTTGGGTAAGATCCCCAAAACACAGGTAACAGTAGCAAAAAATAGACAAATTGGATTTTACCAAACCAACATGCTTCTGCAAAGTAAAGGAAACAGTCAACAGAGTGAAGAGACAACCAACAGGATGACAGAAAATATTTTCAAACTATTCGTTTGACAAAGGATTAATATTCAGAATATGTAAGGAACTTGAAAATCTCCACAAAAATATCAACCAATCCAGTTACGAAATGGGCGAAGGATCTGAATATACAGTATATATTGAATATACAGAAGAAAAAAAATGTCAACAAATATGGGAAACAATGCTCACTAGCCATCATGGAAATTCAAATCAAAATCATAATAAGGTATCATCTCAATTCAGTTAAAATGGCTATTATATAAAAGAAAAGGGGGGAAGGCAGCAGCACTGTGGTGTATAAGCTAAGCCTGTGCCTTGGTACTGGCATCCCATTTGGGTACTGGTTATGTCCCAGGTGCTCCTCTTCTGATCCAGCTCCTTGGTCATGGCCTGGGAAAGCAGTGGAAGGTGGCCTGAGTTCTTGGGCCCTTGCACCCATGTGGGAGACCTAGAAGAGGCTCCTGGCTTCAGATAAGCTTAGAGGATAGAAAACCTTTCTCTTTGTCTCTCCCTCTCTCTGCGTGTAACTCTCTCAAATAAATAAATAAATAAATAAATAAATCTTAAAAAAAAGGCAAGGGGGATAAAATGACAGTGACCACCTTCCCAGAGAGGTACAAATTTGAATGGCTGTTCACTCACAAATTCACCTTCACAAGAGTTACAGAAGCCAGGTAAGAGAATACAGTGCCTGGTTTTTGTAAAATGATAAGAAAAATCACATTGAAGAAAGCAGGAGGAAAGAGTTACCCACATCACTAGTTCCCCAACTCCAAGTAGTGCAGCATGGAGAGATATGCCTTCTTACTGGGGGAGGGAAAGAGGGTTGAATTAGTAAGATTTGAATTCTGGTGTCAGGTCCACTGCAATAAAACCCAATCATATAGGACCCCACAGTACCTATACTTGCAAGACCTATTCTTGTAAATAGAGTATATGGACTGCTCCATAGCTACCTGGCCAGGAGACCTCTCCACCCCATCCCAGCCTTTGGTAAAAAGCAGAGGAAGATTCTAGCCACCAAGGTGTAAGGCAGGAAAGGGAGCTTAGAACATTGCCTTGGAGCTCAGAATGAGGACCACCATCATGAGACCTAGCATGTGATAAATCCCAAAATCTTTTCTCTTAGACCATTGCACATAGAACTTTTAGACTTGCCCCATCATCAGGTAAGGAATTCTACTCTGTTGGAATAGATTCATTTTGGCAAGTTTCATCACTAGCCTCAAGTTAACTGGCATGTACCCTCAAGCCTATGTAAGGCTCAGTGACTGTTGAACTCTGGTGTAACCCTGCCTAGCATTCTGGATGGTCAAAGAGTTGTCTTTATTGCCATCCTTCAACCTTGGGCAGACAGCAAGGAACCACAGGACTGTATCTTGAGACCTAATGCTGGGCTGATAAAATCCAATGCTGGGTGGATTCTAATAGTCCCTATTCCCAGGTCAGTGCCTACGTCTGGAGTCTTTTGACTTGCCCCAGTGTCATGCAGAGACATGAGCTCAGGTAGGATGCATGGGCTTGTTTGGGCAAGTATCACCAGCAACCTCTTGGGCCTGGTGTGCACCTCTAAGATTGCACATAGCCCAATGACTGTGACACCCAGGTGTAACCCACTTAGTGCTTGACTGGGCCGCTGAGGAGATGTCTCTACAACTTTGTACAGAGAGCAATGGTCCACAGGACTCTTTTAGGACTCAATTCCAGGCTGATAAAATGCAACAGTGAGCAGAACCTAACTTCCTGTTCCCACATCAGTGCTTGTAGATGGAGTCTCTGGACCTGATTTGCTGAAAAGTGAAATTAAGTGGAGTTCCTTGGCCCCAGTTGATCAGCCTTATACTCCACTCAGCATGACTGATGGCTGGCAGGAGTGGCACTGAGGCTTTATCAGAAGCAGACATATCATAGCAAAGTAGGATTTTGTCCTTTCCCAAGCTGTGCTGGTTTCAATAGGCTGTGGATTCTGGGTGTGATCTAGTATCATGGCAGTGGTGACAAGGGAGTTAAGTATCAGTGCATAACACACCCCCAGGAAAAGCTTATAAGGATAGTTTACTTTTTAGGCATTTTCCCACAATATTTTTCCTTTTGTTAAAAAAGATTTATTTATTTATTTATTGAAAGAGTTACCCACAGAGCAAACTGTTGAAATCTTTACTTAATGTATGCTAAACTGATCTTCTGTATATAAAGAGAATCGAAAATGAATCTTGATGTGAATGGAAGGGGAGAGGGAGTGGGAAAGGGGAGGGTTGCGGGTGGGAGGGACATTATGGGGGGGAAGCCATTGTAATCCATAAGCTGTACTTTGGAAATTTATATTCATTAAATAAAAGTTAAAAAAAAAGAGTTACCCACAGAGAAGGAGGGAGGGAAAAGGAGGGAGGGGGAGAGAGAGAGAAAGTGTTTCTTCTGTTTGTTCACTCTCCAGATAGCCACATGGTCATGGTTGGGCCAGGCTGAAGCCATGAGAGTTAGGAGCCTCTTCCTGGTTTCATACGTGGGTTGTGCTATCTTCTGTTGCTTTTTCTAGGCCACTAACAGGGAGCTGGATTGGTAGTGCAGTGGCTGGGACATGAACCAGCACCCATGTGGGATGCTGGCACTGCAGGCAGCAACTTTACCTACTATGCCACAATGCCTGCCTCTCCCACCATTCTTTCCAAATAGCATATCAACTATGCAATTGGCACAAATATGAGCTTGGAGAGTATTGTAAGAATGGGACAGAAAAATACCCTAACAGTAGCAAACCTTCACTTTAAGCACTATTTAGGGCTAGAATAGAAATGTCTATAGGCTCAGAGAAAATAAACAGACTAAGAATTTCTGAAAGAACAGCAACAAAACTAATTCTTCAATGTACAGACATCATCAAACATCCAATATCAACAACTTCCAGAGACCCATGACCTCACATAATTAACAAAGTAAGGTGTAAGAAACCAATCATGTACAATGGAGTTGAAATTTTAAGTCTGAGTGGAAGACATCAAAATATTTATTTTAATGAAATACAACACATTTCAAGAGTAAATGAATGATTCAGTACTCTCACAGATGACAGAAATGTAGAAGTAATTAAAATAAATAAAATAAATACTTCAACTGAAAAGTCCATTTAGCAAAAGCAATGCTATAGAAATCATCAGTAGTAGAATAGATCACACAAAAGAAGAACCAGTGAGCTCAAAGCCGTCTTATTTGAAAACACACAGTTGGAGCCTCTCCTTTCTATTTTCTCTGTTTTTTTTTTTTTTAATATTTTTAAATAAACTGGAAAATCTTAACATCATGAAATCTGACTAAAGGTAGCGCTTTTGTAGTTGTTAACCATTTAGGCAAAATTTTCTAGTATCTGAAAATTGTCAAAGACAGGTGTCTAAAAGCTACTGTTGGCCCAAAGGAACATTTTGGTGCCCTCCCTCCATTTTTTAAAGATAAGGGAAAATATATATATATATGTGTGTGTGTGTGTGTGTGTGTGTGTGTATGTAGGGAGAAATATACCCCTGTTGACCATTTTTAAAAGGCTCCTAATTGGGAATGGTGATTTAACCAATTTTAAAGATTAATGGAGAAATTGTGGGAGGGAAGGACAATATAGCTATGAAGATTATATAAGTGTGCAATGAACATATTTGCTTAAAACAGAATCGAGAGGATTAAAGAAAGATTTTGGAAATTATGGGGCAGTGCGAAAAGAGCAAGTGTCCAAATTGTGATTCAAGAGGGACTTGAGAATGTCAAGAGGGCTTTACATATTCAAAGAGATAATGAAAGAAAACTTCCCACATCCAGAGAAAGTTCAATTAAACAGGAATATCAAAGATCATCAGTCATATTTAAGGAAACCAATTCTACTTCAAATTGTAATAAATCTCTTCAAGTTTAAAGATTAAGTGAGAAAAGAAAAGAAAGAATACAAAAAGGGATCCTGATTCATCTGACTGCAGAGTTTTCATCAGAAACCTTACAGGTCAGGAGAGAGTGGGAAGAAACATTCACAACACTGAAGAAAAAATTTTCCATTCAAGAATATTGTTGGGGGGGGGTGCTGGCGCTGTGGCATAGAGAGTAAAGCTGCTGCTTGCAGTACTGACATCCCATATGGATGCCAGTTGGAATTCCAGCTGCTCCACTTCTGAGCCAGCTCTCTGCAATGGCCTGGGGAAGCAGTAGAAGATGGCCCAAGTCCTTGGGCCCCTGCACCTGTGTGGAAGACCTGGAAGAAGCTCCTGGTTCCTGGCTTCAGATCTGCACAACTCTGGGCACTGAGTCCATCTAGGGAGTGAACCAGTGGATGGAAGACTCTCTCTCTCTCTCTCTCTCTCTCTCTCTCTGGATCTGCCTCTCTGTAACTCTGCCTTTCAAATAATTAAATAAATTTTAAAGAAAGGAATATTATACACAGAAAAACTACTCTTCATATATAAGTAAGAACTTCCAAGACAAACCAAAGCTGAGAGAATTTATTCTCAACAGTCCTGTCTTGCACTAAATGCTAAAGGGAGTTCTTCAAACAGAAAAGAAACACTAATGCATAAGAAGAAAACATCAGAAGGTATACACCTTGCCAGTAAGAGTAACTATATATAGATACAGAATGCTCTAATATTGTAAACATGGGGCATAATCCATTCATAACTTTAGTGTGAAGACTTAAAGTAAGAACTACATCAAATGCTAAGATACAAGCAGTATGGAAAAAAGTAAAATCAGACACAAAAATTCAAAATGTGGGGATGAATAGAGTGAAAGTATAGAGTTCATCATTAGTAATTCTTTTTTGTTTCATCTTATTTATTTTCCCATTTTCAAAACAGCATTTATTGACTTATTTATTTGAAAGGCAGAACACACACACACACACACACACACAGAGAGAGAGAGAGAGAGAGAGAGAGAGAGAGAGATTGGGTCAACCTGAATCAGGAACCAGGAATTCCATCCAGAATCCTAATAATTGGGTAATCAGCTGCCTCCTAGGTGCAATAGCAGAAATTTGGATTGGAAGTGGAGATGGGAATTGATACCAGGTATTCCAAAATAGAATGTGGGTGGCCCAAGTGGTGGCTACACTTACTATATTACAATCTCCACCTCTTTTTTTCCTATCTTTATAATTAATAAAAGTAAGTTGCTATGATTTCAAGATAGCTAATAAAACTGAGAGAACAAATAAATGAAATCGCAACAAAAATTAAAAAATCAATGAAACAAAGAGCTGGTTCTATGATGATAAGCCCTTAGCTAGTCTAAGAAAAAAGAAAGGAAGATTCAAATGCACAAAACCAGAGATGAAAAGGGAGAGATTACTACTGATACCCCCAGAAATATAAAGGATTGTTAGAGATATCATGAGCAATTACAGGGCAGCAAATTTGACCACCCAGAAGAAATAAGAAAATTCTTGTTAATACAATTGGGAAGGAAAAAGAATGAATCAAATCCTTGGGCTCCTGTCACATATGTGGGAAATCAGGAAGGAATTCCTGGCTCTGAGATTTGACCTAGGATGGACATGGATGTTGTGGCCCATGCTCTGGGACTACAACTGCTGGTGCTGGAGTAAATTATCTCCTGCAGGATATTGAAAGTCACATCTACATTCTTCTGCTTCAGACTGGTGGCTGCTAGTCCACAGTTTATAGCATAACAGACATTTTCCTGTGACACCTGCCAAGGACTCTACTACATCCTGCAGCCCAAGGACTCTGGCTGTTATAGGGCCATATCTGTTGTTACAAGCTGCAACATCATGCAGGTGAACACATAGGGTCAAGAATGGGGCCCTCCAGCAGGCACATGAAAAAATGCTCAGGGTCACTAGCCATCAGGAAAAGGCAAATAAAAATCATAATGAGGTCTCACCTCACCCCAGTTAGAATGGTTTTCATACAGAAATCAGCAAACAGCAAATACTGGCAAGGATGTGGGGGACAATCCACTAATCCCTAATCCCCTGTTGGTGGGAATGTAAACTGGTACAGCCACTGTGGAAGATGGTATGGAGATACCTCTGAAATCTGAATATAGACCTACCATATGATCCAATCATCCCACTCCTAGGAATTTACCCAAAGGAAACGAAATCAGCAGATGAAAGAATTTTCTGTACCACCATGTTGCAGCTCAATTCACAATAGCTAATATATGGGATCAATCCAGATGCCCATAAACTGAAGATTGGATAAAGAAATTATGGTATATGTACACTATGGAATACTACACAGCAATCAAAAAATGAAATCCTGTCATTTGCAATAAAATGGATGCAATTGGAAAGCTTTATACTTAGTGAAATAAGCCAGTCCCCCCAAAAAGACGGCACCGCAGCTCACTAGCCTAATCCTCCACCTTGCGGCGCCAGCACACCGGGTTCTAGTCCCGGTCGGTGCTCCGGATTCTGTCCCGGTTGCCCCTCTTCCAGGCCAGCTCTCTGCTGTGGCCAGGGAGTGCAGTGGAGGATGGCCCAAGTGCTTGGGCCCTGCACCCCATGGGAGACCAAGAGAAGCACCTGGCTCCTGCCATCGGATCAGCATGGTGCGCCGGCCGCAGCGCGCTGGCCACGGCGGCCATTGGAGGGTGAACCAACGGCAAAGGAAGACCTTTCTCTCTGTCTCTCTCTCACTGTCCACTCTGCCTATCAAAAAAAAAAAAAAAAAGACATATACCATATGTAGAGAAGCAGACGAGTAAGTGCCACGTCAGTAGCGAGAGAGCAGAGCCCAAGCCAGGGAAGCAGCTTAGGCAGGGCATGGGGAAGGCGTCTGGGAGGTTTTTCTCTAGGGTCGTCAGCCCAAGCGGGGCTGAAGGCAATGAGAGCATGAGCATGCATTGTTCTGGAAGGGAGCAGTTGGAATAGAGGCCCTGAGTATCCTCAGGATGTCCAGGAGGCCAGGAGAGAGGCCAGTGCAGAGGGAAGTGAGGCTGAATCCCTGCAGGGCTTGGGGAGCTGGGCTGTTCCCCTGAACGGATGGCAGCCACTGGAAGATCTTGTGTTTTAAATGGATGGCATGGCAGGTGGCCAGTAAGCAGCTATGCAGCATCTGAGCAAGAGGCTTGGCTCAGGTCACACAGGAGGCAGTGTAGTGAAGAGGGGCAGGACAAGGTGGGACAGTTCTTGAAAGCAGAGCCAACAGCATTTACCCTTGGATGGATTGAGAGGTGGGGGACTTGAGGGCCCCATGATTCCTCACCGGGTTTTAGTCCAGAAGCTGCCAAAAGGCCAGAGTTGCCTCTTGCATATGTGTGCAACAGGGTGGGTGCTGGGGGCTGGGGCAAGGGCTTGCTAAGCTTGAGGTGCCTTGTGGACGTCTGGGTGGAGAGGTGGGCTGGGACGCCCTCAGGCATTTTTAAGAGATGTGTGACTGAACAACCCTTGTCTTGACTGTTAAGGAACAATTTTTTTTTCCCTCATACAATTTGTTGAACTCTTTACTTAGTATAGAGTTAATCTTATGTGTATAAAATTAATTGAAAATAGGTCTTGGTAAAAAATAAGAATGGGAGTAGGATAGGGAGGAGATAGAAGGGTGGGAGTGCATGTGGGAGGGTGGGTAGGGTGGGAAGAACCACTATGTTCCTTAATTTGTATTTATGAAATTCACAAAGTATGTATGCCTTCAATAAAAAATTTAATTATTAAACAAAGAATAGAGCCCTGGGGCTGGTGCTGTAGTGTAGCAGCAGCACAGGCAGTGGCTTTAGCTTGCTAGACCACAATGCTAGCCCAAGAAAGAGGAACTCTTATACACTGGTTGGAGTGTATATTAGTAGTCACTAAGGAAAACAGTATGGAGTTCTCTTAAAAACTAGACACAGAACTTCCATATGATCCAGCAATCCCACTACTGGGTATGGATCAAAAGACGTGAACTTGGGCAGTGCTGTGGTGTAGCGGATAAAGCTGCTGCCTGCAGTGCCAGCATCCCATATCAGCACCAGTTCGAGTCCTGGCTGCTCCACTTCCGATCCAGCTTTCTTCTATGGCCTGGGAAAGCAGTGGAAAATGGCCTAAGTGCTTGGGTCCTTCCACCCACTTGGGAGACCTGGAAGAAGCTCCAGGCTCCTGGCTTCGGATTGGCACAGCTCTGGCCGTTGCAGCCAATTGGGAAGTGAACCAGCGATAGAAGGCCTCTCTCTCTCTCTGCCTCTCCTTCTTTCTCTGTGTAACTCTGACTTTCAAATAAATAAATAAATCTTTAAAAAAAACAACATGAACTCATTGTGTCAAAGAGATATACCTGCTTTACTATGTTTATTGTAGCACTATTCAGAATAGCTGATATATGGAATCAGTCAAGGTGTCCATCATCAGATGAAAGGATAAAGAAAATGTGGTACAGATACACAGCAGAATACCATGTATCCGTGAAAAAGAATAAAATCCTGTTCTTTATAGCAAAATAAATGTACCTGGAGGAAATTATATTGAGTGAAATACCCCAGACACAGACAAATACTGCGTGTTCTCACGCATATGTGGGAACTTAAAAAAAAATCTCAATTTAAGGGCCAGCATTGTGGCATAGCTGGTTAAGTTACTGCCTGAGATGCCGACATTCCATATCAACATCACTTCGTGTCCCAGCTGCTCCATTTCTTCTTCTTTTTTTTTTTTGACAGGCAGAGTTAGACAGTGAGAGAGACAGAGAGAAAGGTCTTCCTTCCATTGGTTCACCCCGCAAATGGCCGCTACGGCTGGCGTGCTGCGCCAATCCAAAGCCAGGAGCCAGGTGCTTTCTCCTGGTCTCCCATGCAGGTGCAGGGCCCAAGCTCCACTTCTTATTGAGCTTTCAGCTAATGGCTTGAGAAAAGCAGTGGAAGATGGCCCAAATGCTTGGGCCCTTGATATCCACATGGGAGACCTGGAAGAAACTTTTGGCTCCTTGCTTTGGCCTGGCCCAGCACTGGCCATTGAGGCCATCTAGAAAGTGAATCAGAAGATGGAAGATCTCTTTCTGTCTCTCACTCTCTCTTTGTAACTCTGACTTTCAAATAAATAAATACGTCTTTTTAAAAATAAACTTAATCTGAACCTAGAATATTGCTTAATAGAGATTGGGAGGGGTGAGAAGAATAGAGTTTGTGCAAAAAAACAGGGGAAGTGGTGTGATTCTTTAATTGTGTCAAATATATTAATATGATATGTTAATAGCATAATATTTTAATTGAATAAAAAAGATGAATTGTGTACTGTTTTGCTAGTGAATTTATAGTTTTATAAAACTGTGACTTCTGTAATATTTTTAATATTGCCATTTGCTATGAACCTTCACAAAATTTTGCATATAGATCCGTTAAAAGCAGTGTACAGAGCCCTTAAAAATATGAATCATTGGCTGGCATTGTGACGAAGTGGGTAAAGGCCTTAGCTGGGCTGATTCGAAGCCAGGAACCAAGAGCTCCTTCCAGGTCTCCCACATGGATGCAGGGTCCCAAGGACTTGGGCCATTTTCTACTGCTTTCCCCGGCCAATAGCAGAGAGATGGATCCAGAGTGGGGACAGCCGGGACTCGAACTGGCACCCATATGGGATGCAGTCGGCGGCTTTGTCTACTGCACTATCATACCAGCCCCAGTTCTCTGTTCTCTGTTGATTATATTTCTGTTCAGGTATTATGTGTCTCCATGATTCAATCTTGTTAAGGTGTACATGTCAAGGAATTTTTCCACTTTTAAAAATTTTCAAATTAGTTATCATGTAGGTATTGATATGAATCTACAATTATCCTTTATATTTCTTTGCTATCTATTGTAATTTTTTTTTCATCTGATTTTCTACACTTGAGTCTGTTTTCTTAGTTTAACTAAAGGGTTGTCAATTTGGTTTATGTTTCCAAAAAATGATCTCTTTACCCCTTTGTCACTTTGTGTTTTAGTCTATTTCATTCATGTCTGCTCTTATTTTCATTATTTCTTTCCTTGTAATAATTTGGGGCCAGATTCTTATTTTATCATTCATTTGAGGTACAACAAAATGTTGTTTGAAATTTTTCTGTTTTCTTAATGTAGGTAGTTGTTGGTATAAACTGTTTTTGCTATACCATTTAAGTTTTTATATGTTATTTTTTCATTTGCATTTGTTTCTCATTAATAAATAAATAAATATTTAAGAAAGGGAAACATTTAAATTTCCTTCTTAGTTCCTTTGATTCATTGAATGTTCACGTGTAAATTGCTTACCAGTTTCTAGTTTTATTGCATTGTGCTCATAAAAATGTTCAGTATAATTTATATATTCCTTAAATTTGTTGAGACTTTTTTATGACATGCTATGTATTCAATCCTATGCTGTTGGGAAGAATGTGCATCCCTCAGCTGTTGGTATACTATTCTCTAGGTATCAATTAGGTCCTGTTGGTCTAGGATACAATTTAACACTGCTATTTTTGTATGCATGATCACTGCAGTGTCCAAAGTCCATTGTTAAATTCACCTGTTATTGCCACTGGAGTCTATCACTCATTTGTGTCTATGAATGTATCTTTTTAAAAAAGATTCATTTATTTATTTGAAAAGCAGAGTTACAAGAGAGATAAGGTGAGAAAGAAACAGACACAGAGAGAGATCTTCTATCTCTTGGTTCACTCCCCAAATGGTTTCAACAGCCAGGATGAGGCCGGGCTGAAGCTAGGAGTCAGAAGCTTCTTCTGGGTCTCCCATGTGGGTACAGGGATCCAAGCACCTGGGCCATCCTCCACTGTTTTCCCAGGCACATTAGACTGGAAGTGGAGCAGCTGGGAAAAGAACCTGTGTCCATATAGGATGCTGGTGCTGCAGGCCACAGCTTTATCACACTGAACCACAGCACAGCCCCAAATATTTCTTTTATATATTTGGGTACTCCTACATTGTGAACATATGCATTTATAATTGTTACATCCTCTTAATGAATTTCCTCTTTTATAATTATATAATGACCTTACTTGCCTATTTTTGCTGGTTTTGCTGTAAAACTTATGTTATCTGATTTAAGTAAAGCTACTCCTTTTTTTTTTTTTTTTAAACAGGCAGAGTGGACAGTGAGAGAGAGACACAGAGAGAAAGGTCTTTCTTTACCGTTGGTTCACCCTCCAATGGCCACTGCGGCCGGCATGCTGCGGCCGGCGCACCGCGCTGATCCGAAGGCAGGAGCCAGGTGCTTTTCCTGGTCTCCCATGCGGGTGCAGGGCCCAAGGACTTGGGCCATCCTTCACTACCTTCCTGGGCCATAGCAGAGAGCTGGCCTGGAAGAGGGGCAACCGGGTCAGAATCTGGCGCCCCGATTGACTGGGACTAGAACCCCGGGGTGCTGGCGTCCCAGGCGGAGGATTAGCCTAGTGAGCTGCTGCGCTGGCCTCTCCTTTTTTTTTTTTTTTTTTTTTTTTTTTTACTCTACTTGCTTTGAGTCTTATTCCATATAGTTGGGTCTGTTTTTTTAAAAAATTCATTCAACTACTATATCCCATAATTATGTAATTTAATTCATTAACCTTTAAGGTAGTTAGTAATTGGTAAAGTCTTATTACTGCTATTTTGACACCCACTTTCTAGATTTAGTGTAGCTCTGTTATTTCTTTCTACCTCCCTATATTTTTATTTTGTAGCTAAACAATTTTCTTAGTAGTACTTTTACATTTCTGGTTTATTATGTTTAGTGTGTTCATTATATATTTATGTGTTGTGGTTACCATGAGTTTTACAAAACATTTTTAAGTTGTAACAAACACTTTGAAATTATAACAGCTTCACATTGATGATAACTACAGCAAAAGGAAAAAATGAGAGAAAAAGACTAATGAAAACTACATTTTTCACTCCATTCCTTCCCACATTTTGAATTTTTGTTGTTCTATTTTATGTTTCTATATTGTCCATCTCTTAACATATGAATGTTTTTGTTTTCAATTATTTCATTTTTAATCAATACATTCAAGATGTGAATAATGTGTGTACTATATTTACAACTTTAGAGCACCCTGAATTTGTACAGCTAATCTTATCAGTGATATTAATGTCTTCTGATATTCTTGTTAGTGTATCAATCATTCAATCTGAAGAATTACTTTTGAAAAAGTTGGTGATAACATACCTTTTTTTTTTCTTTTTTTTCTGGGAATGGATTTATCTTCCCTTTATGTCTAAAGAATAGCTTTGCTGGGTGTGGTATTCTTGGTTGGCAGGATTTTTGTCCCTTTAGTATTGTAAAAATCATCCCACATTGTTATGGACTGTTAAGATTCTGCTGAGGATTGTGATGTAAGACGAAGTGAAACACAGTTAAATGTTTTTTTGCCTCATTTATCTTGCAGCAGTGAGAATCCTCTTTATGTTTAACCTTAGTGACTGTAATCATAATGTGTTGGTGTAGACTTAATTGAATTGAATCTGGCTGGTGATCTTTGACGTTCCTTTACTTATATCCTTCTGCAGTTAGGAGATGTTTTTAATTATTACCTCATTGAATACTTTTTCAAACCTTCTTGAGCCACAATAATTAAAATATTTGCTTTTTAAGTGACATCTCAAAGCTGCCATGTTTATTACTTTTCATTTTGTATTTTTCTCCTGCAACTGTTTATTTTCAAATAGTCTGCATTTGAGACATCTAATATTTTCAATTTAAGTTATTCTGCCGTTAACTCATTCTAGCACATTTTAAATTTCACTTAGTGTATTTTTCAGCTGAAGAGTTTCTGTTTGATTGTTGACATTATTTCCATGTCTTTGTAAGTGTGTCGTTTGAGTATTGTAGAATTCGTGTTATCTTAAATGTCACTGAGTTTCCTTACAGCAGCTACTTCTAATTCTCTGAGAGTTCACAGGTAACAGTTGTTATCTGGTCAACCTCTGGAATTTTATTTTTTCCATTAGATGAGGTCATACTTCCATGTAAGTCCTTGACACTTGTTGGCAGGCAACATCTGCTCTGCATTGAAGGATTAGCTATTTATCCCAGTCTTTGCTACCTGGCTTTGTTGGTGCCTGTCCTCTCAGAAATTCAGTCATCTGAATATCTCCTCTGAATCAGTGAACATCTCTTCCATTTCAGTACTAGATTGAGCTCCAGGACTAGGTTTGTTGTGAGTTGATTGTTGGTTCTTTGCCACCGTTTCAGCATGAGCTGGTGTCTCAAGTCCCCGTTTGTCCTAACTCTGCAGTAGGTATATTGCTCCAAATGAACCTATTAAGTTCCTAAGAAGAGTAGTCTACCCTCACAGTCCACTACTTGCTGCCAGGGTAGACCAGTACAGGAACAGAACCAAGTCTCACAGCACTATGTTTCCTGTTGTGGATATGCAGTCTGAGGGCTCAGCTATCAGACACAGGTGAGGCTGGCTGAGACATAGGTTTTGGTTCTGGGTAGGTCCACTGGTTTTGTCCGTAGGCACTGGCCTAGGGATAAGGACCATTAGAATCCATTCAGTGTTAGGGTTTACTTGTACAATAATGAGTCTCAAGACACAGTAGGACAGCTTTCCTGTCCTACTGTTCTGAAGCTGGAGTCTTACACTCCAGTGTACGGTGGAAGTAGTCTTTTAAATACCAATATTGACACTAAGTTGGGTTGTAACTTGATCTCATAGTTGCAGGAAATCCTGTAATTGTGTACCAGGCCCATATACGGCAGGCAGTGATGCAGGCTCAAATGCAAGTTCATCTTACTGTGACAGTTTTTGACCTGATGCTGGAGAAGGCATAGAGTTTTTTTTTTTTCTTAGATTTTGTTTATTTGAGAGTTAGAGTTATAAACAGTGAGAGGGAGAGACAGAGAGAAAGGTCTTCCTTCTGTTGGTTCACTCCCTAGATAGCCGCAACGGCCGGAGCTGCGCCGATCTGAAGCCAGGAGCCAGGTGCTTCTTCTCAGTCACCCATGTGGGTACAGGGGCCCGAGCACTTGGGCCATCTTCTACTGCTTTCCCAGGCTATAGCAGAGAGCTGGATTGGAAGAGGAGCAGCTGGGACTAGAACCAGCCACCATATAGGATGCTGGCTCAGCAGGCAGAGGATTAACCTAGTGTGCCACTGCACCGGCCCTCTTTCTTTTTTTTAAACAATTTTATTTAAGGTATACAAATTTCATATATACAGATTTAGGAACAAAGTGACACTTCCCACCCTACCCTCTCACCTGCCACACTCCCACCCTTCTTCCTCCTCCCTCTCCAAACCCTACACTGAGTAAAGAGTTCAACAAATAGTATGAAGATAAAAAACACTGTTCTTCAACAAGAGACAGGGCTATAAACAACCATCAGATCTCAAAATGTGAATTTTGCTCCTATGCATTGCATTTTAGGTACTCTATTAGTTACCACAGATCAGGGAAAACATATGGTATTTGTGTTTTTGGGACTGGCTTATTTCACTAAATATAATGATTTCTAGTGGCATCCATTTGTTACAAAAGACAGGATTTCATTTTTTTGAACATTTATTTATTTGAAAGGCAGAGTTACAGACAGGCAGAGGCAGAGAGAGAGAGAGAGAGAGAGAGAGAGAGAGGTCTTCCATCTGCTAGTTCACTCTCTAGATGGCCACAATGGCTGGAGTTGCTCTGATCTGAAGCTGGAGCCAGGAGCCAGGAGCCAGGAGCCAGGAGCCAGGAGCCAGGAGCCAGGAGCCAGGAGCCAAGAGTGAGAAGTTTCTTCTGGGTCTCCCATGCAGGTGTAGGGGCTCAAGGGCTTGGGCCATCTTCCATTGCTTTCCCAGGCCATAGTGGAGAGCTGGATCAGAAGTGGAGCAGCCAGGACTTGAACTGGCACCCATATGGGATGCTGGCCACTGCAGGCAGTGGCCTCACCTGCTTCACCACAGCCCCGGCCCCAGGATTTCATTTTTTTAAATTGCTGAATAACATGCTGTAGTGTACATATGCCATAATTATATTATCCAGTCCTCAGTTGGACATCTGGGTTGATTCCATAGCTTAGCTATTGTGAATTGAAGTGCAATAAACATGGGAGTACAGATAATACTTTCATATGCTGATTTCATATTCCTTGGGTAAATTCCCAGGAGTGGGATGGCTGGGTCATATGGTAGATCTGTTTTCAGCTTTCTGAGGTATCTCCAGACTATCTTCCACAACAGCTGCACCAGCTTACATGGATTAGGGTACCTTTTCTCCCAAGTCCTTGCTAGCCTTTGTTGTTTGTTGATTTCTGTATGAGAGCCATTTTACCTGGGGTTAGGTGAAATCTCATTGTGGTTTTAATTTGCATTCCCTGATGGATCACGAGCCATTTTTCAAGTGTCTGTTGGTCATTTGAATTTCTTCTTTTGAAAAATGCCTGTTTAAGTCCTTTGCTCATTTCTTAACTGGGTTGTTTGTTTTGTTGTTGTTGAATTTCTTGAACTCTATAGATTCTGGATATTAATCCTTTACCAGTTGCATAGTTTGCAAATGGTTTCTCCCATTCTGTCGGTTGCCTCTTCACTTTTCTGAATGTTTCTTTTGCAGTGCAGAAGCTTCTCAGCTTGATGTAATCCCATTTATCAATTTTGGCTTTGATTGCCAATGCTTCTGGGGTCTTTTCCAAGAAGTCTTTGCCTATGTTTTTAAAATAAACAATAAAATTGTAAATTGTGTTAAGAAATGTTTGTAAGTAGCCATGGGAGAAGAATTAATCACATATTTCAACAGTTTGGTACAGAGTTCAATTAACTGGAAAAACAATGTGCAAGGCATTATTTAACAGGCATACTGTGATTCATGCCTATATATGCAGTGCTAAGAAGTGGTCAGGAAGAGACTTGGACAAAGATACCATAACACAGTTTATAGCTTGGTTAAAAGTGAAATTCACTAGGATAACAGTATACAGTGCATCTTTTAAGAAGCATGCTTTGATTCATGCTTTCAAGGAGTCTCTGTATACTGCTTATAATGGACAGACCAAGAAATTATTGTAAAGGGTCCTGGAGAAAAGCCTTCCTTACAGAGTTCACAGCTTGATAAAGAGTTCAATCCACTGGGATAAAAAGTGTCTGATATGTCTTTTAAGCAACTGCTCATATTCATATTTCCATATGCTGTCTGTATACTTCTTATAATGGCTTACATATGCAATGCTATAAAATCATTCTAAAAGCCCATGGAATAATAGTTCAGTGCACAGTTCACAGAAGGTGAAAAGGTCAGCTCAGTGGGAAATCACTGTACACAATGTATCCTACAAAAATATTTAATTCATATATTGAGAGCACTTTGTATACTACCTATATTGGGCCTATGTTTGTGTACACAATGCTAAGAAATGGTTGCAAAGGGTCATGGAAAAAGAGTTCATTACAAAATTCAGTTTGATCAAAAGTTTAATTCAATCAAACAAAGCAGGCTCTGATTCAGTTCTCAAGAGGTATACTACTGCTTATATTGGGCTGATATATCAAAGGCAAAGAAGTTGCCATAATTGGCTATGGGAAGAAGGACTCTATTAAAGAATCCACAATTTGGTAAATAATTCAATTCACTGAAAAGATATACCAATAATGGAGCTAATAAATATTTTATTTATTGTGTATTTAATATATATCAATGTTTTTTAAAGTGCTATGTGTAAATTATCTTACAGAAACTTCACAATACCTTTATGAGATATGCACACTAATTCTGTTTTGAAACTGGGACATGATCCACATTGACACATCTTGTAAGTGAAAAAATTGATAGGAAAACAGAGTGCTGACTCTGAACCACATAACTCTCCTTCTTTCCCCAAGTCCATTGGGAACTAGAATAAGAAAAAGATGTTATATTACACTCTCTACTAGTTGTGTCACAGGACAAAGAGGTCCAGGGCAGAGCTGATACAGCTGAATGCTATTCTCTCTGGGCTAGATGAAAGGTATTTGTGATCACAGTTCTCATCTTCATGAACGAAGAGGGAAAGAGGGGAGCAGCAAAGAAGATTCTTGGGGAATAAATGAAGATAATAAATGGCTTCTACCTTCATGCTCTGGCCCTGTAACAAACATATTAGATAGCTTCCATGACACCTTACAAAAGTCATTAGCTGTCCCCATGGACTTACCGCTAAGGGTAAAGCTAAAATCTTGCCATGGGATTCCAAATTCCATTAAGCTGAGTGGTACTAATGCCATCTTACATGTTAAAGGGATTATTTTAAATGTGTAACTGATCATATAGATAGAAATAAGTGTCAAAGGGATAACATAAACAATAAGAATAGATAGAATTATAAAGGAAAGAATTATCCAACATGGGAAGCAGGCCACACAGCAGACTCATAGATTGACAAACACCCTAAACAACACTCTGACATCAGAATCGGCCTTAATACACTTGGATCTGGCTGAAAAGACCATGAGAGCATTTCATGGAAATCCAAGACACTGTGGCAAAAAATGATCTATGTGAAGAATCTCTGTGAGTGAGATCCCAGTGGAAAGAAAGGGCCATCAAAGAAGGATGCACTTTTCTCTGAAGGGAGGAGAGAACTTCCAATTTGGTTATGGCCCTGTCTAAATATTGATGGGGTTTGTGGACTCAAAAGGCTTCCATAGCCTTGGAAGCTCATGACAAGAGCCTTGGGTAATCATTGACGTCATAAATAAGAATGTCAATTGCTAAATCAACAACAAGAGTCACTGTGCACTTACTCTCCATGTAGGACCTCTGTCCTCAATGAGTTGTACTATGAGAATTAACGGTAAAACTTGTCTTCAAACAGTACTTTATACTTTATGTGTCTGTATGGGTGCAAATTGTTGAAGTCTTTACTTAGTATAGAGTTGGTCTTCTGTATATAAAGATAATTAAAAATGAATCTTGATGAAGAATGGGATGGGAGAGGGAGTAGGAGGTGGTATGGGAGTCATGGTGGGAGGGTGGGTATAGGGGGAAGAACCGCCATATTCCTAAAGCTGTACCTATGAAATTTATTTATTTATTTATTAAATAAAAGCTTTCTAAAAAATAAATTTATGGAAAGACATTAAAAAAGTCAAGAGCTATAAGTCATATTTTCTTTTTCTTTAAAAATATTTATTTATTTATTTGAAAGGCAAAGTTTACAGAGAGAAAGAGGAAGAGACACAAAGAGAGAGACTCCATCTGCTGGTTCACCCTCAAATGGCTGCAATGGCTTGGAGCTGGGCTGGTCTGTAGCCAGGAGCCAGGAGCTTTTTCCAGGTATCCCACATGAATGCAGGGGCTCAAGGACTTGGACCATCTTCTACTGCTTTTCCAGCCTCATTAGCATGGAACTGGATTGGAAGTGGAACAGCTAGTTTCTCAAATGGGCACCCATTTAGGATGCTGACATCCCAAGCAGTGGCTTTAACTGCCACGCCGGCCCCATAAATCATCTTTTCAAGGTCTAAATAAAATGTCTTCCAAGGCACATCCAATTTCACCACAAGGTGAAGAGCATGATTGAGCATGAATTGGCACCAAATTCAAAACAGATATGCAACTTTTCAGTAGCCACTTAAATCAAGAAATTATTTCAAGTAATGTTTTGAGGATTTTGGCCAGAATAGAAAGCAAAGCAATCCAAAATGAAAAGAAATGAAATTGTCTGCTTCTTTACAATCATACTTGTGAAATTCTGGCAGATGATTCAACTAGAATGGAAGAATATACCTGGCCTTACAAGTGTTACTAAAATAATACAGAATTTAGCCACTGGGATTCGTTCATTGTCTTGAGGATCTCTTTAACACCAGGATGCTTTCTAGATTCTGGGAGTAAAATATTGAACAACAGAGATAAATTCTCTGGTTTTATGAGATTATACTATAGTGGACAGGAAATAAGTCAATGATGAAACAAAATATATGGTGGGCACTCGTAGTTACAAGATGGACATCAATGAATACAGAGAAGTGATAGATAATGCATGAAGGCTTCATGTAAATTGAGGTTTTAGAGGTGGGGTTATGTGAAGAGGTGACATTGTAAGTGGGGTTTGAATAGGAGGATGGAATCAGTCTGGGAAGCTCTGAAAGACCAGTATTCCAGGCAAAGGTTTGAGGGCAAGAAACAGAGGCAAGAGTGACTAGAATTTAATGGGAAAAGAGTGCAGTTCAGTAGGTGAAGTTGTGGACTAGACAGGGTTAGACTATGCTTTGACACACAAGTCCAGACTCACTGTTTGCATTTGAATTTAGGTACAATACCTAACCACTGCAGAGTTTGAATAGGGTAGCTACACAATTTATTGTCCACATCAGGTAGCTTTTGCAAAGAAAGGTATCTTTTTAAATTAATATATTAAGGCACTAGACATAAACTTGGAAGTGGGACATATGGCTACCCTATTTTGAAATACGTGAGCCATGATATAATTGCAATTTTTAAGCAATTATTTTGAATGTCGAGTTCTCAATGAGTTTGGGAAAATAAGAATGTAAGCAGAAGAATAAAGAGGCTTTTTGATTAGCATAGAAGTGAAAGGCTGGGAGCTTTGACAAGTGCAGTAGAAGTGATGGTTTTATTTTATTAAATAAAGACATACAAGTCAGATGAGTAATATAATTATGTAGAGGCCATAAACTTGTTAATGGGAAGCAGGAAGCTCTTAGAGATGAGTGAGAGAAGAGTGCAATGAAAAATGACTCCCAGTTTTCTGGCTTGGACAGGTGCAATTACCATTTTCTGTGATCTGGGTTAGACATCCGGGGCAGATGGAAAAGGCAGCTCAATTTTGCTCATGAGAAGATAGTGATACCATTAGATACCCAATGTGAGAGAGATGTCAGTTGGCATATATGTTTGAAATTCAGGGGAAACATGACTGGAGGTATATATGAGGACTCTTCAGAGCAGTTTTGGAAAATGCATTTTATTAAACCAATTCTGAATGGGTTTCAAAAAAGTTCTGCCACAAAATAAACATCTTTCAATCTCATCTGCCACAGATTTTTGAAGCATCATTGTATCTGGAGCTCACAGTTCAATAGTGCTCTTGCAGGTGCCTCGTTTTTGCCTTATTTACTGATCTTCAGGATTCATAAACAAATTGTAAAGGTCAAAGTCGTGCTTCATACACAATTCCACAGAACCTGAAACTCCAATGGTCAAATCTAAAATGACTTTATGTGTGTTTTTAATTCAGCTTTTCAGATCCAAGTGCCAGTAAGCTTATTTGACATGGGTCATGGTGGGGCATGGAATCTGCTTTGCAAGGGAGTTCCCCAGGGATTCTGATGTCCTGTAAGTTTGTGAAGGCCTGCGTTTGTTGTTGCCACTACATTGTATGCACAGAGAAGCAGGAAATTCTGCTGCCCATGCTGCAGTTTCTGATGAGGGTGGCGTGGAGGAGGGAGGTACGGTGTATTGTATCTCCCTTTAGTGCCTTAATTGCATCATCATTGCTATAACTGTCTAAATCTCTATAAAATTTTTGTGACTGCTTTTGTTTTAACCTCAGCCCAGTGCAATGTAATACTGGGATTTTCCAAGTTGGCAGGAAGAAGAGCAACAGTATCAGCTTAAAAAATTTATGTGGACTCTGCTGACAGATTTAGATTCACAGGTTATCTTCAGAATCTTTATGTTTTAAAGATTATTTATTTGAATGGCAGAGCTCAGAGTGGGAGGGAGAGAGGAAGAGAGAGAGGGGTCTTCCATCCATTGGTTCACTCCCCAGAGTTGCACTGATCTGAAGCCAGGAGCTTCTTCTGAGTCTCCCACATGGGTGCAGGGGCCCAAGGACTTGGACCATCTTCTACTGCTTTCCCAGGCCATAGCAGAGAGCTTTATCGGAAGTGGAGCAGCTGAGACTAGAACCGGCGCCCATATGGGATACCGGCGGCAGCTTTACCCGCTAAGCCACAGCACCAGCCTCCAGAATCTTTACTTTTAACAAGCATCTTGGATGTTTCTGAGACTCTGATTACCCAAGTGATTCAGCACAAACTACTGTTCTGAGTTTCTCTCCACAGGAATGCTTCCAATCACTTTGTTCTTCAGCTTCTATTATTTGAATATGTTCATGTATGGCATTTGTTTTATTTTATGTGACAACTTCATTTGTTCTTTTTAAGAATTTTTGTAATTTTTTTATTTGAGAGACATAGGAGACAAATGCAGAGAAAGAGGTAGAGGTAGAGAATGAGAAAGAGCAAGAGGAAGAGGAGAGAAAAAGAGAGAGTGAGCACTCAAATCTGCTGATTCATTCCTCAAACGCCCACCGTGGCCAGGACTGGCTGAAGCTGAAGCTACAATCAGGAATGCGACCTATGTCTCCCGTGTAGGCAGCAGGAACTCAACTGCTGGGATCATTACTCTGCTTCTCAGAGTCTGCACTGGCAAGACATTGGAATCAGGAGCTAGAGATAGGACTTAAACTCAGGTGCTCTAATGTGGGATGCAGGTATCTTAGCCATGGGGCCAAATACCAAATTATTGGTTTCTTTCCTAAGGTTAAAGAAAGGGACTAATGAGACTGAAGAGCCAAACTGTGCAGTAAATTTCTGAAATTTAAAGAAAATCAAAATTCACTTTTGTTTCATGGAAACCTTATTATATAAAGAATTCTGTTTTCCTTAGCCTTAAAATGTCTTTTCCCCAGGTGTGCAGATGTGGAAAGGATTTTCTCAAATGAAATGTGCAACTGAAAATATTTTTCAGCACCTTTTCATAAGTCCACTTCTGATCCAGTTTTCTGCTGATGTGCTTCCAGGAAGGCATCAGGTGGTGGATCATATATTTGGTTACCTTCCACCGACGTGTGAAATCTGAATTGAGTTCTTGGCTCTGAGTTTCAGGTTGGTCCAGCCCAGGCTGTTGTGGGTAATTAAGCCAAGAATCAAAAGATGGAAACTTTCTCTGAGTCTGCCTGCTTTTAAATGAATGAATGAATATCTAAGTTATTTTACTTTTCTATTTATATTTTAGGTACTGAACAATTTTGAATTATTTGATGTTTATATTACTGATCTGTTTCTTGTAAAGGGAATAAAATAGATAATTGTAATTTCCATTTTATAAGCAAGGCTCTAAGAAAGTAAATGATTTGTCCAAAGTTTTGCACAATAAGTGCTGGATCAAGGGCTTAAACTCAGTCTTCTTTAACTCTAAATCTGACTGTCATCCAAAATACCTGAGGAGGAGCCAGTATTGTGGCACAGAGGTTAAAGCCACTACCTGCAATGCAAGCATCCCATTTGAGCACTGGATCAAGTCCCAGCTGTTCCACTTTCAATCCGTCTCCCTGCTCATGTGCATGCGAAATCTTCAGAATATGGCTTGGATTCTTGGGCCCCCAGTACCCATGTGGGAGATTTGGATGGAGTTCCAGGCTCTGGCTTAGGCCTGGCTCATCTTTGGCTTTTGCAGTCATTTAGGTGGTGAACTAGCAGATGGAATCTCTCTCTTTCTTTCTCTCTCTTTCTCTCTCTCTCTCTCTTTTCCCCTCCCTTTGTAACTCTTCCTATCAAATAAGTTAAAAATTAAATGTTTAAAAAAATAAAAAAATACCATACCTGAGAAGTCTCATCAAAATATAACATGAGCAATATTTTCCCTGACATTTTAAATCACTTTCTTCCCTTTGCTCTCTAACTATTCCTGATAAGCTTACATACAGCCTTATAAGAGCCCTCCTGAGTCTATCAACTTATTTGTCAATAACATTTCCACCTATTTTCATGACACTTTGATTCAAGAGACAAAACAAACAAACAAACAAACAAAAACCCACCTCAAATTGCCTTAAGTAGAAATAGGGAGCAGAGAGAGATTTATTTTCTTACATAAATGAGAACTATAGTAATGGAAAATCTTCATGTATTGATGGATCCAGGACATCAGACAATTTCAGCAAGACTAGGTCTCTCTCTAGTGATGGACATGGGACAGGTTTAGGATCCCCTGCTAGAGAGACCTCCAGAGCCTCCAAACTTCATAATCAAATCTTCAATGCCTCCCACAGTATTCCAGCAGAGATGGACGGTTTACCTTGGGTAAACTCTGAATCCGTAGCCCTGTGGAGAGGGTTGCCTTGCTTTGAAAACTTAAGCCTCCCTCCTAAGCTTGCCCATATGTTGGAGATTCCACCCTATCCAAACACACTGGGAGAAAGTAAGAGCTGGAGATTGCAGAGGCAAATTTATCAAGTGTTTACTATACTCAGAACGAAAAAAACACTTGGCTTAATTTTCTTCTCAGCATTTCTTGAGAGCAAAACAACCTCATTCTGTTTTATCAATCTGAAAAGAATTTAGGAATTTTAATATTTTTTAGGATCAGTAGGCTTCCAACTGACAGTAGTTGGTGTGGAAGTGAATAAACTTACTTTCCAATTAAGTTTATGTCCATTTAAATAGATGAAAGTGATGGAATAGCTGAAACTCAGAAAGTTTTGGAACATCTCAAAAGCTCTAATGCTTTGAACTTAAACTATTAAAGTCAGTCATTATAATGAATTTATTACAGTGTGGTGCTTATACACGTCCAGCGTCAGACAGAGTCCAGATTTATGGGCAATCATACAATATGTATGAGCTATAAAAACTGTTATGCTATTGCAGTAAATTTCAAGAAAATAAAAAAGTCTGACAAAGAGGATACTATACTAAAAATGCTCTTCTGGCTTATGATCAACATCTTGTAGTTGCTCTAACTATCAACTATGTATTTGTGTTTAGATGTTCACAAAAGCATACTGAGACACTAATAGTAGTCTTTAGAAAACGTGTTGAAAAGAAAGCAAGCTTTTAGTTCAGAGGGGATTAAGTCAGAGTCAATTTTTCATTTCAGACATGAAGGTTTCAATAGAATCAAGTCTTAGAACCATCACAACAACAACAAAACATCAGTCCTAAGTGAAAGCGCATCTTGATTAGTCAGCTGAATGGCAGAGAGGAAACACAAGAATCAGAACCACATTTAAAAATTATAATGGCCAGAGAACCAAGACTATTAGAAAATAGGCATACATTTTTAAGTATTAGGAATTTCTACTGTCCACAAAAGACAGGAAAATTGAGAGTGAAATAAAATCAAAGGAATGCTGTCACCACAAATTTATTGCTGAGTAAGTCATCACACTTGAAATGTAAAATCAATTTATGCCTTCATAAAATATGATTTCCTAGACCACTAACAAGTAAAGTTGAAATCAAGTAAGTGCCTAAAAGAAATCTCATAGGTACATTTGCAATTATTTTTATAGCTGGCTAGGAAATAATTTTTAAAAGGAAAGGGTCACCATAAGAATGGCTAGTTTTAACACTCATATTCACAAGCATGTAATGCTTTCAGTGTGAAAAAGCTTTTCACTGATAAATGTGTAAAAGTTTACATTATACATAAGTACTCATATGATTAAATGGTATACAAACATATATGCAATTAATACTAAATGGTAGAGGTGGCTAAATATTCAGGCAGTAGCTCTATTTTCTTCATTCTTTTCTTCCTTCCACATTTCTTCTCTCATTCATTCCTCGTTCCTCCCTTACTTGTTCTTTCCAATTTTTTAGAAGTTTCAAAAAGATTTATTTATTTGAAAGGCAATTGTGTGTGTATGTGTGTGTGTGTGGGGGGGGGAGACAGAGAGAGAGAGAGAGAGTTGCCTGGACACGAATTGGAGCTCCAACATGGGATACCAGCATTGTACCACATTCATGTTCACCCATTGTACCTCTCCCTGTTTTTAAGCATTTGTTCAACAAATATATATTGAAACTTTGCCTGAAGAATAAACCAAATGATGCATTACTTAATAGTAACATATTTATTAATTTGCAAAGTGTCTTGATGTATATGATTTTTTTCTACTCACAGAAAAATGTTATTACATATGTTTGGAGAATAAAAGTAGCCAGAGTATTAAGTTCGGCATATTTTCTAACTTTTTAATTTTTAAAAAGATTCATTTATTTATTTGAAAGGCAGAGTTACAGAGAGGCAGAGGAAGAGAGGGAAAAGTCTTCCATCCACTGGTTCATTCTCCAAATGGCCACAATAGCCAGAGCTTGGCCAATCCAAAGCTAGGACCCAGGAGCTTCTTCTGGATCTCCTACATGGGAGACAAGCACTTGGGCCATCTTCTACTACTTTCCCAGGCCATAGCGGAGAGCTGGATCAGAAGTGGAGCAGTCGGTAAACTGTGGTGTAGCAGATAAAGCTGCCGCCTGCAGTGCCAGAGCCGGTTTGAGTTGGCCCAGCTGTTGTGGCCATTTGGGGAGTAAACCAGTGGGTGAAAGACTTCTCTCTCTCTCTCTCTCTGCCTCTGCCTCTGCCTCTCTGTAACTCTGCCTTTTAAATAAATAAGTAAATCTTCAGAAAAAAAATAGTGGATTAAATCCTCTCATTACCTGGTTAATGCCACTCTTAGGATTGTTGGTTACTATTCTCACCCTGTTTTATATGCTACAGTGTCTGTTTAAGAGTTTACAGCAGGTGAGAATGGAACCAACCAATGTCTTCAGCAACCAGGAGGTCAACTAAATGCTGCTACAGGGGTATACTCAGTTCCCCACACAGGAGACAGTGGCTTGAGACATTGCCCCGTGCCAACGAAGAGTACCTCGTCACCCCATGTCAGCAGGAAGTTGCTCTAAAGATAGATCGTTATCCCTCTACCCTTCCTGGACTTTTGGGACTAATGTAATTCCATGTAACTCCTGCTTTATAAAAAACAAAAGGGGGGAATATTAGGAAAATGGTGCAGTTTTATCTACGGCGCGATCTATACCTTGACACTATCCTAGGCTCTAGCCCCTGCCGCCATTGCTGGAAGCCAGGTGGTCACATGGCCCAACCCCTGGTGTCAAGCTCCACCCCCATCCTAATGGGATTCGCTGCTCCTACTTCCCTGCCTGCCCCCTGGCAAAGTTGTAAAAGGAGCCGTTCCTGAACATGTGGCTCTTCTCTCCTCTCTAGCCTCCTCTTGTCTCTCTCTCGGCTCCTCTTGTCTTCTTTCTCCTCTCGATCTCTAATCTCTGCTCTTCCCCTCTCTGTTGCTCCCCTCTCTCTTCTTCTCTCTCCTCTCTCCTTTCTCTCCTCACTCTCTCTTTTTCCTTCCTTGCCCATTCCCTCTAGTCTGCTGGGTTTTCTCCAATAAACCCTTTCCCTTAAAAAAAAAAAAAAAAAAGAAAAAAATAATGGAGCAGCCAGGACTCAAACCACACTCATATGGGTGCAGGCACTGCAGGCAGTGGCTCTACCTGCTATGCCATAGCACTGATCCCTAATTTTTCATTTTGAAATAACTTCATACCTACCAGATCAACTTCAGTGCTGGTGTTGTGACACAGCAATTTAAACTACTTGTGATATTGCATCCTATATCAGAATGCTGGTTCAAGATCCAGCTACTCGCCTTCCAATCCAGCTTCCTGCTAATACACGTGGGAAAATGGCAGAAGATGGCTCAAGCACTTGGGTGCCTGCCACTCTCATGGGAGACCCTGATGGAGTTTCTGGGTTCTAGATTGGACTCCAGCCAGTGTAGCCATTTGGAGAGTGAACCAGTGGATTGAGATTCATTCTCTCCCTCTCACTCTCTCTGTGTGCTTGTGTGTGTGCTTGTGCGTGTGTCTTCCTCTCTGTAACTCTGCCTTTCAAAGAAATAAATCAATCTTTAAAAAAGGAACTATAACAGTTTTACAAAATGTTGTGATACAAAGAATTCTACTGTACTTTTGACCCAGTTTCAGGTATCATTACTGATACACCAACATTTTATCACATTTATTTTCTACTTTCTTGTGAAATATTAGAGAATAAGTTGTTCCAGGATTCCACATTCTTCTTCTTTTTTTAACCGATTTATTTGAAAGAGTTACAGAGAGGCATAGGCAGAGAAAGAGGCAGAGAGAGAGAGGGAGAGAGAGAGAGAGAGTCTTCCATCTGCTGTTCACTCCTCAGATGGCCACAACAGCTGGAGCTGTGCTGATCTGAAGCCAGGAGCCAGGATCTAGGAGCTTCTTCCGGGTCTCCCATGTGGGTGCAGGGGCCAAAGGACTTGGACCATCTTCCACTGCTTTCCCAGGCCATTAGCCGGGAGCTGGATCAGAAGTGGAGCAGCGGGAACTCGAACTGCTGCTCATATGGGATGCCAGCACCGCAGGCAGCAGCTTTACCCACTATGTCACAGCTCCAGCTCCCCCATTATTCTTAAATATCTCAGTATATGTTTCTTAGAAGTAGGAAATGCTCTCATATAATCATAGCACAATCATTAAAACAAAGAAATTAACATTGAAACATCATTAGTATCTAATATAGACATTATTCAAATCAAATTACAAATTCAAATTTTCCCAATTATTTCACTAATGTTTACAGAAAAAGAAAAAAGTCACACCAAGGATCTCATCCAAAGTCTCACATTACCCTTAGTTATACTTTATACTTCTTTTTATTTGAAGTAGTTTCTCAGACTGACTTTACATCTTATCAAGCTGACATTACTGAGGAATAAAGGGTGCAAACTGTCCATCAGGTTTGTTTGACATATATTCCCTCTGCTAGCATCAGGTTATATTTTTTGGTGCAAGACCTCAAAGAGATGCTGTGTCTTTCTCAGTGCATTATCAGAGCGTACAGTAGTGGTGATTTTAACTTTGATCATTTAAGATGGTAACTGCCAGATTTATATACTACAAAGCTACTATTTTTCTCTTTTCAACTTAAAACGTATCTTTTGAGATAAATACTCTATTATCAGAATTTTACTGGTAGTTCTAGTGACAGTTTTTGACTCTGCCAGAAGTGATATTTAATGTAGTATATACCAAATGTGATATTCTAATTCCATCATTACTCCTACATTTATTAGGTTACATGCTACTGTATGGAAGAATTATACTCCATCCATTGCATCCATTTGTATTAATGTTGACTTATTAATCATTATTTTATTATATATTCCATTACCAGCATTATTTCTTCTAATGTTCAAATTTTCAAAGAGCAAACAGATTTGAACCATTTGTATTGTAAATGAACACCATACCTGCACTGAAAGGATAGGGGAAGGAATTAACTTAAGTAGTTTTTGAGCACAGTATTTTTTTTTTAAGACTTGTTTATTTATTTGAAAGTCAAAGTTACAGAGAGGTAAAGGCGGAGAGAGAAAGAGATCTTCTATCCACTGGTTCACTCACTAATGTATGCAATGGCTGGAGCTGCACCGATCCAAAGCCAAGAGCCAGAAGCTTCTTTCAGGTCTCCCATGAGGATGAGTACAGTATTTTAATTATAAATTCTTATGTTAAAGACCAAAAAAACTTAAAGCAAGTATTGAACTCTAAATATTTTCCCACTGTTATGTGAATTAATAATGAAATTATCTTGTATGATTCTAGTTAAACATATACAGCTTTGAAATGCAGGCATCACACAAAATTGAAATCTTATTAGCCACATCGTCTGATTCTGCGCATAATGTGTAAAGATCACAATCTGAAATATAACCAGATAGCCAGTGGAGAATACATGGGATACAATTAAGTAATCTCAATAGCATAGCTCTCACTGTAAATGGTTGTTTTGCAATCTTGTTCTTTCTTTTTTTCTTATACATGTGTACATGAATATCCAAGGCAACTTTTGTGTTTTTTTTTGTGTGTTTTTTAATTTATTTTATTTACTTGAGAGGCAGAGTTAGAGAGAGAGAGAGAGAGAGAGAATCTTCTATTCTCTGGTTCATTCCGCAAATGGTGGCAATGGCCAGGGCTTGGCCAAACAAAAGCCAGGAACCAGGAGCTTCTTCTGGGTCTCCCATATGGGTGCAGGGGCTTAAGCAATTGATCCATCTTCTGCTGTTTTTACAGACTGTTAGCAACAAGCTGCATTGAAAGTGGAACAGCTGGAACGGGGGACCCACATGGGATGGTGGCACCACAGGCAAGCGGCTCTATCTGCTATGCCACACCACAGGTCACTTGCAGTCTTATTCTATACTTTAGAGCATTTTGTTACCATGAATTGGATGGTAAATCTGATGACCGGATAACTACACTACTGTGTTCTGATGACAAACAGGTTTTTATCTGTAGAATTATAAACCGGGAAGCTCCTTGTGCAGAGACAAGCTAGGCTTTCCAAATAAGCACGTCTCTTTGGATCTCCAAATTAGGTTTATTGAGTCCTTCAAAATCTTGAACAGTGAGTAAATCATCCTTAACACCATCAACATATTGAGAACCTACTCTTAGCCAGTCATCATCTTAAAAAGCTTTGCCAGATGGATTGGATTAATCCATAGGACATAATTCAAATGTGAATATTAATATATATTGAGATGTTTAACCAAAACACAATATTTCTAAAAGATTTATTTATTTATCTATTTGAAAGGCAGAGTTATGGAGAGGCAGAGGCAGAGAGAGAGAGAGAGAGAGGTCTTCCATCCACTGGTTAATTCCCCAATTGGCTGCAACAGCCGGAGTTGCACCGATCTGAAGCCAGGAACCAGGAGCTTCTTCCAGGTCTCCCACGAGGGTGTAGGGGCCCAAGGACTTGGGCTGTCTTCTACTGCTTTCCCAGGTCATAGCAGAGAGCTGGATCGGAAGTGGAGCAGCTGGGACTTGAACCGGCATCCATTTGGGAATGCCACCACTGCAGGGGGCAGCTTTACCTACTATGCCACAGTGCCGGCCCTCACAATTCATTTTATTTTTTTAAGATTTATTTAGAGAGGTCTTCCATCCACTGGTTCACCCCCCAGATGGCCGAAATGGCCAGAGTTGCACCGATCCAAAGCCAGGAGCCAGGAGCTTCTTCTGGGTCTCCCATGTGGGTGCAGGGGCCCAAGGACTTGGGCCATCTTCTACTGCTTTCCCAGGCCATAGGTGGGAACTGGATCAGAAGAGGAGCGGCTGGGACTAGAACTGGCACCCATATAGGATGCCGGCGCTTCAGGCCAAGGTGTTAACCCGCCGTGCCACAGCACTGGCCCCACCACAATTCACTTTTAATTCAATAGTTACATATTCACAACTGGAGAATAAATAGAGTATATCTATTATTATTATTTGAATCTTAATATAATTATACAATAATATAATATTTATTATTATAATTCCCTCATATTCCCAATAGGTTATTTTTATTCAAGAATAATTTGGTAATAATTTTAATCCTGACACTGTAATCCTGGATAAATTTTAAAGAATAATATTCAATAACTATGGGGTGAATATGTCACTGCCATAAATAATTTTTTCTTTTATGTAATCATCTTCACTGCCTTTTGATCAATTAAAAAGTAGAGACAAACATTTAATGCACAATTTCACTGCTAGGCATTTGCTCCAAAATAGACACAAAATTGTAATTATATTGTTAGTTTATGAATTAACAAAAGTACTTTTTATTTCCAAAAACAAAAATTTATGGAAAAAACTCTGTCTATCAAGAGTAAAATGCTTAAATAAAATATGGTACAATCACATACTGAGACATATGGCTTCTGCTAAAATGAATGAAGTAGATCTTTTATTTCATTATGAACAGCTGTTGAAACATAATATCAATGAAAAAAGTAAAGGGCAAAGAAAGTACTTAATTCTAGCATTAGTATGTAAAGAAAATTTCTATAATGTAAATGTACATAATAAATATTGCAAATATGTATACATGCACACATGTATACACACACTATATTTGGTTATTTTCCCACAGAGATAGATTCACCAAAACATTTTCAGATTTTTTATCTTCTTTGGAGAAGAGAATTAGGGAAGGACTTAATCCTTTTTCATTGCTGGGTCCAGCACTGAGCCCGGCATAAAGAAGAACACTTAGATTGTTGAAATCTTTACTTAGTATAGAGTTGGTCTTCTGTGTACAAAGTTAATGGGAGAGGGAGGAAGAGGAGGAGGGTGGAAGTGTGGGTGAGAGGGGAGGTATGGTGGGAAGAACTATGTTCCTAAAGTTGTATGAACTCTGTATTCTTTAAAAAATAAGTTAAAAAAGAAGGCATTTAACTAATTCTATGTTGAGTGAAGGAAAGTTAGAACAGTGAAAGAAACCAACTGATGACAAAACCAAGATGTAGCATATGTAGGAATTATTTGAGAAGAATTTTTTTAAAAAAGATATATTTATTTGCTTGAAAGGCAGAGTGTGTGAGAGAGCTTGATATTCCTTTCACTGGTTCATTTTTAAAGGATTTATTTATTTATTTGAAAGGCAGAGTTACAGAGAAGCAGATGAAGAGAGAAAGAGAGAGAGAGTTCTTCCAATTGATGGTTCATTCCCCTGATGGCCACAATGGCTGCAGCTGGGCCAATCCAGAGCCAGGAGCCATGAGCTTCTTCCAGGTCTCCCATGAGAGTAAGGGCCCAAGGACTTGGGCCATTTTCTACTGCTTTCCCAGGCCATCGCAGAGAGCTAGATTGGAGGTGGAGCAGCCGGGACTTGAACAGGCACCCCTATGGGATGCTGGCACAGCAGCTGGCAGTTTTACCTGCTATGCCACAATGCCAGCCCCTTAGTTCACTTCTTAAATGGCCACTACAACTCAAGAGACTTCCATAGTCTTGGCAGCTAATGTCTAGAGCCTTGGGTGATCACTGACATCATAAATAAGAGTGTTAATTGTTAAATCAACAACAAGAGCCACTGTGCACTTGCTCCCCATGTAGGACCTCTGTCCTTAATGTGTTGTACTTTGAGAATTAATGGTAAAACTAGTCTTCAAATAGTACTTTATGCTTTGTGTTTCTGTGTCGGTGCAAACTGTTGAAATCTTTACTTAGTATAGAGTTGATCTTCTGTATATAATGATAATTAAAAATGAATCTTAATGAAGAATGGGATGGGAGACGGATTAGGACGTGGGATGGTTTGGGGGTGGGAGGGCGGCTATGGGGGAAAGAACCACTATAATTCAAAAGTTGTACTTATGAGATTTACATTTATTAAATAAAAGCTTTCTATATAAAAAATGGACACAACAGCCTGGGCTGGACCAGGCTCAAGCTAGGAACCAGGAACTCCCTCCAGGTCTCCTATATAGGTTGCATGGGGCCCAGGTACTTGGGCCATCTTCTACGTCTTTCCTAGGTGCATCAGCAGGGAGCTGGACTAGACACAGGAACTCTAACCAGCACCTCATATGGGATGCTGTTGTCACAGGCGGTGGCATAACCCACTGCCAGCCCCTTGAGAAGCATTTTTAAAATGGTCATGATAAAAATAAGACAATTGTGTTTTATCTTGAAGTATAAAAAAAGTTAAATGTCCTAGCAAAAAGCAGAAGTTATAAAAATACCAAAGAAAAATTAGATAACTGAAAAATACAGAATCTGATATAAAAGCTTCACTGTATGGAATCAATAGAGAGGAGATGAAAATGGAGAGGTTCAGTGAACTGGAAAACGGATCAATGGAATGTACAAGTAGCCAATGTGAACAACAGAGAAGAAGTAGAATTTTTAAAAATGAAGAGAGCCTTGGGAACTTGTGGGACAATAACAAATTATCTAAAATTTCTGTCACAGGGGTTGAAGAAGAGGAGAAAGAATGTGAAGCTATGAAAATATTCAAAGAATAAATACTGTAACTTCTCGAAACTTGGCAAAAGAAACTTACAGAGTCAAGAAATTTGACCACTTTGAAATAGGGTAAACCAAAGGATAGCAGGATTAAAACACTTTACAAGTAAACTTGTGAAAACTGAAGACAATGAAAAAACTTTAATAACTGTCAGTGAGAAGCAATGTACTATGTACAGAGGAAGCAATTCAGATGATAGTGCATTTCTCATGTGAAATCATTGAGAGCACAACATTCTTCATGAGCTGAAAAAAAATAACTGTCAATTGCAAATCTTATATTGTGGAACTAACCTTTAGAAAGGAAGGGGAGATAAAGATATTCTCAGATGAACTCAGACATTGTCACTGTCATAACTAACCCTAAAGAATGAAGCTACTCAAACAGAAAATAAAGGTAACAGAGATCAGGAACTTCAGAAAGCAAATTAGAACAATGCACAGGGTAAAAGTTAAAATAAACATAATGGACTATCCTTGAGTTTCATTAATCATGTTTTACAATTAAGGTAAAAATGATATCATCCTTCAAAATAGTGTTTAATATATGTAAATATGTAAGATGTTTAAAATTAAGTGAGGTTAAAGGAGCTAATGTTTCCATAATTCACTTCAAGAGCTAAAATTTGGGGGTTGTGGCACAGCAGGTTAAGAGTGGCATACCAGGTTAAGCTGCCTCCTGCAATATCAACATCCCATATAGGTGCCAGTTCCAGTCCCGGCTACACCACTTCTGATCCAGCTCCCTGCTGATGGCCTGGGAAAGCAATGGAGGATGGCCCAGGTGCTTGGGCCCCTGCCACTCACATGGGAATCCTGGAAGGAACTCCTGGCTCTTGGATTTGATCTGCCCAGCCCTGAGCTTTGTGGCCATTTGGGGAGTGAACCAGAGGATGAAAGATCTCTCTCTCTGTCTCTGTCTCTACCTCTCTCTCTCTCTGTAAAATCACCTTTCAAAAAATAAAAAAAGAGCTAAAATGTTTATATAAGTAGGCTGATTCAATATTTGAAAGTCCTTCTATGTGATTAATCATATCAATAGATTTAAGAAGAAAATCATTAGATCCTATCAGTTGATACAGGAAAAGCATTTGACAGCTTGACATCTATTTATAATAAAAACTCTTAAGAAAATAGGACTAAGTAATAATTTCATACCATTGATTCAGAGCTTTTGTTTGAATTCTTTCAGGTTCGTATAGCAGAATAACATAGGCCAAGTTGCTTATCAACAATAGGAAACCATTCCTCATGATTCTGGAGGCCAAGGAAGTCTAAGATCAAGGTGCCGGCACAGTCGGTGTTTGATGAGGGTCTGCTTCCTGCTTAATAGATGCTGTCTTCTTGCTGTGTTCTCACAGGCAAAAAGGAGCATGAGTCCTCTGAAGCCTTTTATAAGAGTATTAATCCTGTTCCTGGGGGGGGTGTGTCTGCCTTCTTGACCTAATCACCTACCTGAGGATTCATACTGCAATGTCATAATCTTCTGGGTTAGAATTTTAATGCATAATTTTTGGGGGGATACAAATGGTTTATGGTAGCATCTATTAAAAATTCTACAGCTGACATACCTATTGGTGAAAGACTGAATGCTTCACCACTGAGAATGAACACAAAGTAAGGCATATGTACTATAAAGAAACAAATAAGTCTATCTCTACTTGCAAATGGCATGAATTTCTCTGTAGTAAATTCCAGGTAATCTACAAGTCTCCTAAAGTAATAATGAATGAATATAAGATCAACACAGACACAAAAGTCTATCCCATTTCCAGGTACTAAGAATGAACATGCAGAAAACAAAATTAAAAACACAATACCATGTAAAATTACTCAAAGAATGAGAAGGAGGCATTTAGATACACACTTAAGAAAATACATACAGGATCTGTACACTGAAAAGTAAAATACTGACATGTGACTCAGCAAAGTTTAGATCAATGATGGATTGCATATATAACAGTAGTCTCATAAGATTATATTGCCTAGTGATGGCATAGCAATCTGACTTTATGTAAGCAGATTTTCTGATGTTTATACAATGACAAAAGTGCCCTAGTAATGCATGAACTAGAATGTATTTCCACTGTAAGGTGACACATGGCTTTAAGCTGACTAAATAAATCAAAGAAGAACTAAAAAATGTGAAGAAATATCTTATTCATGTAATGGGATATTCAATATGATAAAGTTGTCAATTCTTCACCAATTGTCTATCTACTGCTTAATGCAATTCCCATGAAAAATCCCAGGAAAGATTTTTATACACATAGAAAACTTATTTAAAATTCATATGAAAAGTCATAGATCAAATCTAGCACAAACAATCCTGTCAAAGAAAAACAGTGAGGAAGGAAATACTCTGTAAATATTGTTTCACCTCAGGGGCAAGCATTTTGCACAGCTGTTAAGACATCACTTCGGATACCCACATCTCATATCAAGAGTACCTGGTTTCTAGTCCCAACAACACTTTGGGTTCCAGCTTTCCACATGGTCTTAAATTAGTAGATGGTAAAGAAATTATGATATTTCCATACCATAAACTACTACTTTTCATAAAAGAAAGAACTATTGTTCTCTACAAGAAAATTATAATGTATTGACATTTTCAGATTTGATGATGATTGCTTATAGCCTTTGTCTTGACTGTTGAGGAACAGTGTTTTTTTCTTCATACTATTTGTTGAACTGTTTACTTAACATAGGGTTGATCTTATGAGTATAAAGTTAAATAAAAATAGATCTTTGTAAAAAATAAGCATGTGAATAGGAGATGGGGGAGGAAGAAGAGTAGGAGCATGGGCGGGTGGGAGGGAAGGTAGGGTGGAAAGTATAACTATGTTCCTGAACCTGTACATAGGAAATACAAGAACTTTGTACAAGTATCCAATGTGAACAACAGAGAAGAAATAGAATTTTTAAAAATGAAGAGAGCCTTGGGAACTTGTGGAGCAATAACACATGATCTAAAATTTCTGTCACAGGGGTTGAAGAAGAGGAGAAAGAATATGAAGCTATGAAAATATCTTCCTTTTTTAAAATAAGAAGATAATCTCAAAAAGGCTCTAACTTCTTTACATAAAACTCATGAAATACTATAATTAAGAAGACAAAGAACAGATTAATGATTTCTAAGAGTTAAGGTTGGGAATGAGGAGTGCATGAGTATGATTCTAAAGGTGTATCAACAAGGGAGTCTTGAGGTAATGGTACAGTTAAGTGTCTTGATTGTGACACAGGTTAGATGAAGAACAGGCAATAAAATCACATGTAGCAGTGTATGTGTATGTGTGTGTACAAATGCATGTGCACACATACACACACATGGATTATTGATAAATTCTGATAAGCCCTGTGAGTTGTATCAGTGCCAATTTCCTGATATTGTACTATAGTTATGTAAGCTATTAACATTGGAGGAGGCTGGGTGAAGGACGAAGATGATCTTTGTTCAAAATGTTTCAACATATGCAAGTGAATAAATGTGATACATCACATTAACAAATTGAAGAATAAAAACCGTATGATTATCTCAATAGATACAGAGAAAGAATTTGATAAAGTACAACATCTGTTCTCATAATAAAATTCTTAAGCAAATTGGGTGTAGAAGGAACATTCCTCAAGATATTCAAGACAATATATGACAAACCTACAGCCAGCATCATACTGAGTGGGGAAAAGTTGGAAGCATTTCTACTAAGATCTTGAAAGGCACAGTGACAGAGAGAGAGAGAGAGTGAGTGAGATAGATGTCCCATCTACTGGTTTACTCTCCAAATGGCCACAACAGCTGGGGTTGGGCCAGACTGAAACCAGGAGCCTGGAACACCATCCTGGTCTCCCACAAGAGTGTCAGGGGCCCATGCACTTGGTACATCTTCTGCTGCTTTCCCAGGCACACTTGCATGGAGATTTTGGGAAGCAGAACAGCTGTGACTCAAATAATCAATTCTATATGGGATAGTTGGCCTGCAGAGCCACAGCACCAGCCCCTAATATTTTATCTTGTTCTTAAATTAATACCTGGTGTGGTCATTGATCTCTTGAACTAGAAACATGCTGTACTCGTTAGCTTTACAATCTAATATTTTCACAATTTTTTGGGGGAAAAGCTTAAATTTATGATATCTTAATGAGGCCCAAGCAGCACTACATTTCAAATTGACAAGCATGAATTTGAATGCCCGTGTCTACTGCTCCCTGGTGTTCAGACCCGTCTGGAGGGTACAGCATTGCCCATGGCCCATGGAATCCTCCAGCAGGCCTCCCTCTACTCGGATTTTGTAGGGCAGCGGCAGGCCCTGCTTTCCTTTCTCAGCCTTTCCTTGAACGACCATAAGCAGTCCAGGAAGGCAATCATGGCGGTCAGACTTGTTCAGGAAAAGATTCTGGCCCTCGTCAGAGTACAAAGGCAGCGTGACTGAATTAGCTGTGGAAGACTTCCGATAGGAGTGGTCTGCGCAGGGACGAGCTAGTGCTTCTGGAACTCCAGGCCAATTGTTTTGGAGAGGGTGAGGATCAGCAAGGCCACCTGTCCCCAGGCAGCATTGGTCTCACGCCAGTCCACAGGGCTGCTGGGAAGGCAGCCCCCACCGGAGGTTGTTGGTGACGCCCATGGAGCCCTCCTCCCAGATCTCAAACGTGACTTGGCAGGTGCTGGTTTTCTTGTGCCTGTGCCCCTGCACCTGGGCGTACCGCAGCTGATTCTCCACACTCCCCAGCTGGCCACACAGCTCCACCTGCTGCCCCTGCAGCGCACAGCTCTCAATGCGGAACTGCAACTCCTGCTGTTCCACTTCTTGGGTCTCTGCCTCGGCCTCCTGGAGAGCCGCAGCTCTTGCACCGCCTTGGTCCACGTCCTCCAGCTCCAGGGCCTGCTCTCCGTGGTCTCATGCTCCACCTGCAGCTCCCAGACTCCGGGCAGCGTTTGTAGTTCTGGGTGTCAAGTTCGGCAAGGGTGAGCTGGGAGTCCAATGCTCCAGGAGGTTGTCGGTACACCCCTCACACAGTGGATGCTCCACATCTTTAATCCTGGAGAGGACGTCAAAGATCAATGTAGTGGCCTCCTGGATGCTGCTCAAGGTTCTCACGGAGTAAACCCTCCCGATCAGTGTGAAACAGCTGCTGTCCTCCAATGTCCTGCCATCACCAGGAAGGGCTCTTCTATGGGCAGCCACCTGTGGCTTTTCACTCCGTCTCACCCTCGCGGAGGAGGCATCTCCCTCCTGGCTTTCTCCTGGATTCCCTTGTGTCAGTGTCTCCTGTGGCTCACTCGGTTTCCGTGGCTGGCTATAGCGCTGGTAGATGAATATAGAAGACATGGCAAAGGAGGTCTTGACTTTTCAGAGGCTAGGCTTCGTCTGGCTCCCCCGTTACTTGTCCTTTGATAGTTCTTAAGTTCTTCCTTGAAGAGTGATTCTTTTTAAAATGCCCCTCCACTTCTCTTCCAGGCACATTGGCAGGGAGCTGAATCAGAAGTGGAGCAGCAAGGACTCAGACTACTGCCCACTTGGCATGGTGGTGTTAACAGACAGTGGCTTAACTTGCTAAGCCACAAGGATGATCCCAGAAAAATGCAACTTTATAATGGAGAACCTGATGATCATCATGTGTATCAAATTATCAAATTATCAACACCAACAGAGAAATAAGACACACTGATTCCTGACATGATTTAATTACTAGTACTTAATGTCATACATGTACCAGGCCAAAATCTTTAGCTTCACATGAATTTTGAGAAATCTTTCGGAATTTTGGAAGGAGGAAAATTCCACTCAATGGAAGACATCACCACCACCAACAAATCAAAATGAGGTTGGATTGGTAAAAGCAGTCGTGTATCAAAAAACAAATAAAAACTATTGCTCTAGATTAAAAGTGATGAAGATATAAATAAAAAAAAACCTCACACATTTTAGAACCAATTGTGAAATGAATTTTGAAAAGAAACAGCCATAAAAGCCATTGGGGACAATTGGACAGGTCCGAGTCCTGGCTGCTCCACCTCTGATTCAGCTCCCTGCCAATGTGCCTGGAAGAGAAGTGGAGGGGCATAACACTTGTGTTAGATGACATTATTTTATTATTGTTAATTTCCTGAGATGTAATAATAGTACTGTGGTCATAGGAAAGAATATCTTCCTTAGCAGATACATACCAAACTATTTGCAGATAAAAGCCTTAGTGCTTGCAAAATACTTTCTTATGGCTTAGCAGACAAACAAAATGTGATTATAGATAGATAAATGCACAGAGAAGGTAGATTAGTAATCATGAATCAAGAGAAAGGATAGTCTGTGTTATGAAAATATTTCAACATTTCTGTAAATTTGAAAAATTTTTAACCAGAGAATTTTGGGACAAAAGGATGAATTTTTAAAATGCTTATGTTGGATATGAAAGTATATTTATTAAGTAGTATTTTTCTCTTTTATAAATTATGCACAATTAGAATTTTCTCATTTCTTTTCTGTGTGGCATTTTACTTCAAATAAATTATGTTCTATGAGAATTTTTAAATTAATAAAGTAGACCAGTGTAAAAATGTTTTGATATGTATTTTTTCCAACATAATTTTAAAAACAGTATTTGTGTCTAATGTTTGGACACATCCATTTGTAATTTTTCTAGAAGTTTAGAATTGGTTACTGTATTAGTTTTTTTTTGTTATTTTAACAAATATCTGGGATGGCTGGCATAGTGGTACAGTGGTTAAGTGGCTGCCTGAGGTGCTGACATCCCATATCAGAATGCGGGTTAGACTCCTGGCTGATCTGCTTCCATTCCAGCTACTTGCTGATGCAACCAGGAAAGCAGTGAAAGAGGACCCAAGTATTTGGGCCCCCGCCACCCGTGTGGGAGACAGGATGGAGTTCCAGGCTCTTGCCTTGTGCTTGCCTCAGCCCTGGGCTGCTGTGGCCATTTGGGGGAGTGACCCAGCAGATGATCTTTCTCTCTCTGTCTCTGGTGTTACTCTGCCTTTCAAATAAATAAATAAATCTTCAAAGAACACACAACTACCTGAGAGGAGTTACTTATGAGGCAAAGTGGTTTATTTTGGCTCATGGTTTTGGGATCTCACAGTTAAAGGTCAGACAGCTCCTGTCACCTGGCATCTGATGAGAATGGCGGATGCAGCTTGTGTCCAGGAGGATCACATGGTCAGTCAGGAAGTAGAGTGGGAGGCAAGGCTGAGTGCTGCAGGTATAATCAATCCTAATGAAAGAATACCTTCTGATGGTGAGTGCCCAAGGACCCCAGGACCCAAGGCCCTCCCTTGCACCCCAGAATTGGGTTAAGTCTCTTTCCTTTCCCAGTAACACTACCCTGAAGCCAACCATTCCACATGTGGGCCTTTGGGGGACAGCAAAGTTAATAGATCAACTACAGAACTTACCTTAGATCTCCTGTTTTTATACCCTTTGACGTCAACCACCTTAATTTGGACAGTTCACATTACATACATATATTGAAATATACTACCTCAGAAATATGTACAATTAGTAGATTCTAATCAAAACATTTTTAATGTTTAAAGGATAGAAAAAGTTAGCTAACCTGATTTGATCTTTATACATTGTTTACATGTATTGAAGTACTAAAAAGTATGCCACAAAAGGGCACAATGAATTTTGTTTTTTTAAATTATTTTATTTTTAAATATTTATTTATTTGAAAGTCAGAATTCGACAGAGAGGAGAGGCAGAGAGTGGGAGAGGTCTTCCATCCGATGGTTCACTCTCCTGTTGGCTGTAATGGCTGGAGCTGTGCCGATCTGAAGCCAGAAGCTAGGAGCTTCCCCCAGGTCTCTCTCATGTGGATGCAGGGTCCCAAGGACTTGGGCCATCTTCTACTGCTTTCCCAGGCCATAGCAGAGAGCTGCATCAGAAGAGGAGCAGCAGGGACTAGAAATGGCGCCCATATGGGATTCTGGTGCTTCAGGCCAGGGTGTTAACCCACTGTGCCACAGCGCTGGCCCCTTTTTATTTTTTTAATTAAAAAAATATTTATTTGAGAACCAGAGGGATAGAGAACACTCCCATCCACTGATTGATTCACTCCCTAAATACCTGCAATAGCTGGGGCCAGGAAGGCCAAAGCTAGGAGTCAGGAACTCAGTCCAAGTCTCCTGTGTGAGTGTCAGAGACCCAACTACTTGACCCATCACCAGGGTCTGCATTAGTAGAGTCAGGACTTGAACCCTCACACTAAAATATAGGATATGAGCACCTTAATTAGTGTCTCCATCCTTAGGCCAAAGACCCAAACCTAAAGTCAAACATTTTGAAATGCTCATTAAAATATGAAATATTTGTATTTTCTAACTTGGAATAATCAGAATATATATATATATATATAAATTATATAGAAAATATAAACAAATGGATATGTGATGAATGCCTAAAACTAAAATTAAAAAAAGCAAAGTAAGTCAGTCTTAAGGAAAATTCCAACAAGATCCCAACCCAGGAATGTTCTAGGTATTTTTCAAAACTATAGCCTTGTGTAGAACAATTTTTTTTTAATACCAGGCAAAATTGTGACAAATGTAAAGCACAGAAGCTGTGAAAATCAGCAGTATTCCATGGTAGATCAGATACCTTTGTCTCCCATAGTCTCCATACTGAGCTGTGCAACAAAAATACCAAAGGAGCTTATGAAGTATGCAGAATGCTGGGCTTTATACCTGTGACCTCAGACTTTTTGGGTTACATTCCAAGGAAGATGTTTAGTCTTAAAGCTCTTCTGGATAACTCCAAGGGACATCTTACCATGGAAACCACTAAACAAATTACCATCACAAGACTGAAATGGTTTCGCTTGAAAGGGCTTAGTTATGCATCTTTAAATATTTCATTAAGATAGGAAGTATGCATAGTTTTTGACTGATAATACAATAGTGTGTCTATTATACTTAAAAATTAAATAACTAAGGGGCTGGTACTGTGGCAACACGGGTTAAGTTGTGGCCTGCATTGCTGGCATCTCTTAAGGATTCTGGTTTGAGTCCCAGCTTCTGCACTTTTAATCCAGTTCCCTGCTAATGCGTCCCAAGAAAGTAGCAGCAGATGACCCAAGTGCTTGGGATCCTATCACCCACGTGGGACACCCAGCTGAAGCTCCCTGTTCTTGGATTCTGGCTTCAGCTTGGCCCAGCCCTGGCTATTGCTGCTATTTGGGAAATGAACCAGCAGATGGAAGATCTCTCTCTGTGCCTCTTCCTTTCTCTCTCTGTAACTCTTTCAAATAAATAAATAAATCTTTAAAAATTGAATAACTACTTTTGAATTATGCTTTTCCATCTTACAATCTGATGCAAGACAAACAATTTTATTTCCCAAAGCTCCTTTTTCAAAGGGGAGATAACCATGAGAAAACTATGTCCATGAGTCAAAGAAACAACAGGGAGTTATGTTACTACATTCATGCTGTGGGAAACAGTAGGTTTTGAAAAATGATTTACTTATTTATTTGAAAGGTAGAGCTACACACACACACACAGAGGACAGAGAGAGAGAGAGAGAGAGAGAGAGAGAGAGACAGCGAGACAGAGAGAGGGAAATCTATCTGCTAGTTCACTCTCCAAATGGCTGCAATGGCCTGGGCTGGGTCAGGCTGCTTTCCTAGGTATATTTTTTAAGGATTTTTTAAACTTTTATTTAATAAATATAAATTTCCAAAGTACAACTTTTGAATTATAGTGGCTTCTCCCCCACCCAGAACCTCCCTCCCACCCGCCACCATCCCATCTCCCACTCCCTCTCCCATTCCTTTTTTTTTTTTATCACGATTCATTTTCTTTTTCTTTTTTTTTAAACCAAACTATATTTACTGTGTACAGTAGGAAAGGACAACAGTTATGTACAAATTGGGGAGTAAACACAACAGAGCCAACAAACACCCCACTGAGCCCGAACAGTGAAACAGGAAATGAGAACACCTTCAGCAAGATTTCAAGCAAGCCATAGAGGTGGACTCCTTCGGCTGACTATAAAAAAGGCAGAGAAGGCCACCAGCAGCAATGGTCCTTCTAGAAGGACAACAGGCAGAACTATGAACATTTTAATTGGTACACATCCCAAAACACATTCACAGAACTGAAACCCCCTACTAATGCATAAATTCAGTACGTGTTTGAAAGCAGCATAGCACAGATCCATAGAGGTCCTCTTCCCATGGGTTACAGAGGTAACCACCCTCAGAAGTGGCTCTTTACACAATAACAAACTGGAAAGTCAGCAATACTTAACCTTACTTTTTCCTATAGAGACCGTAATTGTTCATCAGAGCAAATACTAGAAGAAATCTGAGACCACAATACTATTAACAAAGGAGAAAGGTGGTAATGACTTTCTTCCATGTTAATAAAAGGGAAAAAGCCAATTTTGGTGTGCCAGGCTCTGCCCATGTACAAATCACTAGGTGCTGAGCGAGCTGGGGCTGCTGGGCCTTGCACCCAAGGGGCCACACTCAACAGGGCAGAGAGCGCTTGGGCCATTTTACTAAAGGACTTGTTTGTTTTTACGTTTTTACTTTTTAAGACGCGTTCCAGATTTTCCTTCCACATTACCAAACTTGACAAGGCTTCAATGTCCAGTATCGAGCATTTCAACAACCCGTGCCTACAAGTGGTGAGTGAGGTCCTGTCTTCCACCCCCAACCGCGAGTTATGGACAGGATCAAGGCAAGCCTGGCACAGGGGAGCCAAGGCCCATCCTCGAGAACCCACACTCAGGCCACAGGTTTGGGGAGCAGACGAGGGGACAAATAAAAATGAAAAACCCCAAAAACTCATCTTACCTAAACAAAGCTAACAGTTCTGATTGGCCCCATTTCAGTCATGGATTCGTCCCTGCAGAGAGAGTTTGAGGCAGAGAGGAAGTCACTTCGCTGCATGTCCTTGAGCTTCTGCAGACTCCTTTGTGACTGCACGGTCTCGGGGTCACTATTCAACAGCAAACGCAAGGATAGAAAACAGGCCACGCCCCGGCAAGCGGCTGGTCACACTGCCGGTCTGCTGCTGGAACACATCGATGGTGTCCTCGTCGTCCATCTCCAGCTGCGCAGGTGTGTCCACTTCATTAATTGGTTGCCCATGGAACCTGCCTCATGATGAAGGCAGTAGGCCTTCATCAGCTTGCTCAGCGGAGTGTGCCTCTTGATCTTGAAATGCACCACGGAGCTGTCCTGCCCGGCCACTTTCAGGTTGATGTGGTCATTCTCGGTCTTCACACCCCCCTTGGGCTTCTCCTCGGACACGGCTGTGTGTGGTTGCAGCAGCGGCGGCGGCAGCGCAAGCGGGGCAGTCGCTCTCCTGACGATTCATTTTCAATTATCTTTATATACATAAGATCAACTTAGTATATACTAAGTAAATATTTCAACAGACTGCACCCACACAGACACACAAAGTATAGAGTACTGTTTGAGTAGCAGTTTTACCGTTAATTCGCATAGTACAACACATTAAGGACAGAGGTCCTACAAGGGGAGCAGATGCACAGTGACTTCCGTTGTTGATTTAACAATTGACACTCATTCCTAGGCATATTAGCAGGGAGCTGGATCAGATACGAAACAGCTGGGACTCAGATCAGAGCACATATGGGATGCCAGCACAGCAAGAAGCAGCTTAACCTGCTGTGTCACAACACCAGCCCTGACAGTAATTTTTAAGACTTTATATATAAGGAAATGGTTTGGGTATGTTGTGCCCAGATCGCCGGATCCCCGAATGCAGCCAGAGACTTGAACACACCGAAATGCAAGAGCAAGGTTTATTTCAGAAGTATAAGCTGTAGCAGGGACCCGGTCTACTCAACTGCGCAGCGGAGGGCAGAGGAAGGCCCCAAGCTGTGCCTGGGAGCCTCTTTTAAAGCCGGGTTACGTCATCGAGGGGTGTGGGGTAACAGTGGATTGGCTGGGGTCACCTCTGGTACTTCCTGGTTCAACACGGTTGTTCCCGATTGGGTCAGACCCAAGGGATTTCCTTATATGGTAAACGCTAGCAAGCTGTTCCGTTGTAACTTTCAGTTTCCCCAGAGTGAGGCCGCTTTTAAGGGAAGTGGGGTCTGCCTCTCCAAATGGAGGCAGTTTTTCGAAACATAGTTACTACGGCCCTTAAGGTAAGTACACGACTATGTAGAATAGGTGTGCACAATGCTATGACATACAAGGAATCAATATTTAAATCTGCTTGTAGAATTGGACACATATAAATGTATTTTTTTGACTGTCTTCTGCTACTTTCACTTTGGTGTAATCTTAAAGCATGTTCATAGCTGGCGCTGTGGCTCACTAGACTAATCCTCCGCCTTGCGGCGCCTGCACACTGGGTTCTAGTCCCAGTCGGGGTGCCAGATTCTGTCCCGGTTGCCCCTCTTCCAGGCCAGCTCTCTGCTGTGGCCAGGAAGTGCAGTGGAGGATGGCCCAAGTCCTTGGGCCCTGCACCCCATAGGAGACCAGGAGAAGCACCTGGCTCCTGCCATCAGATAAGCGTGGTGCGCTGGTGGCGGCGGCCATTGGAGGGTGAAAAAAAATAATTAAAAAAAAATAAAATTCTTTTAAAAAAAGAAAATAAAAAGCATGTTCATGTCCACTTCTTCATGATTTTTTTTTTTTTTTTGACAGGCAGAGTGGACAGTGAGAGAGAGAGACAGAGAGAAAGGTCTTCCTTTGCAGTTGGTTCACCGCCGCCACCGGCATGCTGTGGCCGGCGCACAGCGCTGATCCAATGGCAGGAGCCAGGTACTTATTCTGGTCTCCCATGGGGTGCAGGGCCCAAGCACTTGGGCCATCCTCCACTGCATTCCCTGGCCACAGCAGAGAGCTGGCCTGGAAGAGGGGCAACCAGGACAGAATCCGGCGCCCCGACCGGGACTAGAACCCGGTGTGCCGGCGCCGCAAGGCAGAGGATTAGTCTAGTGAGCCGCGGCGCCGGCCCATGATTTATTTTCAGAAAGTCCTTAATGGATAGTATCACAAAAATGAGTTGGGTTTCACTTGCCAAATTAGCTGGTTCAAACTGACCTTTTTGGGTTTGCATTGCGCTTTACTCCAGGTGAATGAACTCTTCATTTTAAAAAATAAATAGTAGTAATTTGGATATATTTAAGGAGATTTTAGTGGTGAATTAAATGCAGTATTCTGCTTTTCAAGGGAATGCTTTTAATATTAGCCTAAATATCACTGCTTTAAATACTAAAGCTGAGGCTGGGGCTGTGACATAGCGGGTAAAGCTGCTGCCTGCAGTGCTGGCATCCCATATGGGTGCTGCTTCAAGTCCTGGCTGCTCCACTTCTAATCCAGCTCTTTTTCATGGCCTGGGAAAGCAGTGGAGGGTGGCCTGAGTCTTTGGGCCCCTGCATGCATGTGGGAGACCCTGAAAAAGCTCTTGGCTTCAGATAAACTCAGCTCCAGCTGTTGGGGCCATTTGGGTAGTGAACTAGTGGATGGAAGATTTCTCTCTCTCTGCCTCTGCCTCTCTGTAGCTTTGCCTTTCAAATAAAATAAATCAATCTTTAAAAAATAAATACTAAAGCCATCTACATCTTTTTAGAAATAATTTTGCCAGAATATTTTTCTATATTACTACTCCAATTCCCCACATTTTGAGTTATAAAAGAATTCCTATGCAATTAGCTTCCAGGCCTGCACAAATGTTGAGTAAAACAAATCAAATTCTCTGTATTCTCAATGCATTTGTTAAAGAGCCATCAAAATCCTAGGAATTGAAATTTTAACTTTCAGGAAAGCTGGAGGTCTTAGGAAAATAATCAAGCATATATGGATGTAAGATATGCTCCATTTTGTAAGTAAGCACATTCTTTTTTTTTCTTAACTTTTATTTAATGAATATAAATTTCCAAAGTACAGCTTATGGATTACAATGGCTTCCCCCCATAACGTCCCTCCCACCCGCAACCCTCCCCTTTCCCACTCCCTCTCCCCTTCCATTCACATCATGATTCATTTTCGATTCTCTTTATATACAGAAGATCAGTTTAGCATACATTAAGTAAAGATTTCAACAGTTTGCTCCCACACAGAAACATAAAGTGAAAAATACTGTTTGAGTACTAGTTATAGCATTAAATCTCAATGTACAGCACACTAAGGACAAAGATCCTACATGAGGAGTAAGTGCACAGTGACTCCTGTTGTTGACTTAACAAATTGACACTCTTGTTTATAGCATCAGTAATCAACCTAGGCTCTTGTCATGAGCTGCCAAAGCTATGGAAGCCCCCTGAGTTCACTGACTCTGATAATTTTTAGACAAGGTCATGGTCAAAGTGGAAGTTCTCTCCTCCCGTCAGAGAAAGGTACCTCCTTCTTTGATGACTTGTTCTTTCCACTGGGATCTCACTCGCGGAGATCTTTCATTTAGGTGTTTTTTTTTTTTTTTCCAGAGTGTCTTGGCTTTCCATGCCTGAAATAGTCTCATGGGCTTTTTAGCCGGATCCGCATGCCTTAAGGGCTGATTCTGAGGCCAGAGTGCTGTTTAGGATATCTGCCATTCTATGGGTCTGCTGTGTATCTCACTTCCCATGTTGGATCATTCTCTCCCTTTTTGATTCTATCAGCTAGTATTTGCAGACACTAGTCTTGTTTATGTGATCCCTTTGGTTCTTAGTCCTATCATTATGATCAATTGTGAACAGAAATTGATCGCTGGGACTAGTGAGATGGCATTGGTACATGCCACCTTGATGGGATTGAATTAGAATCCCCTGGTATGTTTCTAACTCTACCGTTTGAGGTAAGTCAGAGTAAGCACATTCTTTGAACAATCAGATACAAATGAAAATAATGTGTGAAAACATGCATTTAGAACTGAGTGCCATTACTCATTAAATTAAAAAAGTTGAACGTGTGCTTAAAGGTTAGGTAGTGAGAAATTGATTAATATTTTAAATACTATGTAACACTATTTTGATAATCCAATAATTCTTGCACAAATATAGATAGAAGTGAAATTTCCTGTTTGGTGAGATGTTTTCTTTATCCCTTTGTCCACTGCAACACACAGAAAGGCATAGACAGTCTCATCGGTGAGCCCTATGATGTATGTACCTCATCTTAACAGATGCCTTGCCAACCAGAAATTAAGAGAAGACTTCATTTCTTTTCAATGATATAAAGTTACCCAGTTTGTCACAAAACTGGATGTAACCTTTTATGAGACATACTAAATCTCTCTTGGTGTTTTGTTACATGCTTATTTCTTTGCCATCATAACTTCTTAGAATTCACACTCGTCTCTTTATGGTTAAAACAAAAACTCTGGGGCTGTACTTAGTAAGCTAGTTTAAAGCAATACACTGAAGTCTGATGAAAGAAATCTGAATATCTTTGATACATCAAAATTACATTGAATGCCAATTTCCTCTATGAAAATGCAAATACTACAATCATTTGTATTATCCTCTTTCTTTAAAAGTTTAATGATTATCAACATTTAAAATTTTTAGAAGATTTTTCCTTAGACTATTAGATACATTGGGATAAAAAGAAAGAACAAAGAGAATGCATTTCCCTGAAAAGATCAGTATTGATAAAAGTGCCAGATTTCTATTTCAGTACTTTACCCTAAAAAATGACACGGAACAATATTTGTGTCAATCTTTAACTTGCTCTATGCCTGTTTTCTTTCAAGGATCAGAGTGCTTTTAAGATACTTAGAATATTACTTGCTGAATTGTTTATTTGGTGGAGTGTTAAGTTTGTGATTATGAAATAAATGGAAAGGATAACATTGCAAAAATTAAAAGAAAAATAAGAGAGGAAGGAGGAGTAAGGGTAGGATGGGAAATATCATTATGTTCTTAAAAATGTATATATGAAATAAGTGAAATTTTCTCCCTTTATGTAAATTAAATTGTTTTTAATAAAGATTCTCAATTCTTTTTTTTTTTTTTTTTTTGACAGGCGGAGTAGACAGACAGAGAGAAAGGTCTTCCTTTACTGGTGTTCACCCCTCAATGGCCGCTGCAGCCAGCATGCTGTGCTGATCCAAAGCCAGGAGCCAGGTTCTTCTCCTGGTCTCCCATGTGGGTGCAGGGCACAAGGACTGGGGCCATCCTCCACTGCCTTCCCAGGCCACAGCAGAGAGCTGGCCTGGAAGAGGGGCAACCAGGACTGTGGGGAGCAACTCGGACTAGACTAAGTTACTGGAATTAAGACTTATTCTATGCATCTGCTCTCCCACAATATGGTGCTGAGAAGGGAGAAACAGCTTCTACACAGCTGCCTCCAGTTCAACCAATAAACTGTAGGACTTACTCCTGATTGGAGGAGAGCAGCGTACTCGGCGTGTGGGTAGCAGAGTTGGGATTGGTGGAAGAGGACTATAAAGGAGGAGAGAGACAACATGCACGAGGAACATCTAAGGGGAACATCTATCTGAAGGAACACCTGTGCAGCCCCCGAGAGAGCCGGCCGGCTGTGTGCCGCTCCCCTGCGGAAGTGGGGAAAGTGGCCAGGGGGAACCGCCCTTCCATGGAGGTGGAAGGGACGGCAGCCAACCCGGGAAGAACCAGCAGCAAACCCGGGGAGGGCCGAGCAGACGAAAGAACAGCGCAGGGTCCTGTGTCGTTCCTCCACGAAGACGGGGAGCGACACAGGACAGAAGCCGGCGCCCTGACCGGGACTAGAACCCGGTGTGCCGGCACTGCAGGCGGAAGATTAGCCTATTGAGCCACGGTGCCGGCCAAGAATCTCAATTCTTAAGTAGACTCAAGGGGGTCAAATAGCTCTGAAGTGAATTCATGATTCTGCTACGTGAGCTCTCCAATCCCTTACCGCAATTTCTCTAGTCTTTGTTAAATGGTTGATGAAAACAGAAACATGTTCTTTATTGTAGGTTCTGCCACCATACTTACACAATAAGCTGTGTATTGAAAATTTAAGAAGAGCTTCTATAGGTGGGCTTCTAGAAAGGTATTTTCGTATGGAGAAGTTAATTCTCAGGGAGTGTATTTGTCAGGATTCTCCAGGGAAATAGAAATAGGATCAATAGGAGATCGATAGATATGAGAGTGTTTAAAAAAGTCATGATAAAATGTAATTAAAAGGTGATGCACTTTCCATAAATTTTTCAAGAACTTTAGAGTGTGTGTACATATACTATGTATGCTTATGTATCCTATTGATAATTATATAAAGACAGTTCTTATAAAGAATAAATTACAGAGAATTGCCTCACATGATTGCAGAGGCTGAGAATTCCCAAGATCTGCAGTCAGCAAGCTGTGACCCAGAAGAACCAATGTAGTTCCAGTCCAAATCCTAAGGCCTGAAAACCAGGATAGTCAATGGTGTAAGTTTAAGTACAAGTCTGAATCAAATGGCAAAAAAACCAATAACCCATATCAAAGCCAGGAAGAAAGAGATCTGTCAGTCATCTTTTTTGTACTATTCAGGACCATAACAGATTGGATGAGATACATCTGGGGAGAGCAATTTGCTTTATTCAGTCTATTCATTTCAACATAACCTAAAAATATCCTCACAGAGGTGTGGGCATGTGGTGTCCAGTAAAGTTAACATAAAAATGACCATTGTGGGAAGCATGTGTGATAGTAGAGAAGATAAATATATGATGACAGAGGTTTTAAGAGTTCATGCATCTGGCCGGCGCCATGGCTCACTAGGCTAATCCTCCACCCGTGGCGCCAGCACCCCAGGTTCCAGTCCCGGTTGGGGCGCCAGATTCTGTCCCAGTTGCTCCTTTTCCAGCCCAGCTCTCTGCTGTGGCCCAGGAGTGCAGTGGAGGATGGCCCAGGTCCTTGGGCCCTGCACCCACATGGGAGACCAGGAGGAAGCCATAGCGGCCACTTTGGGGGTGAACCAATGGAAAAAGGAAGACCTTTCTTTCTGTGCTCTCTCTCACTCTCTAACTCTGCCTGTCCAAAACAAACAAACAAACAAAAAACAACAAAAAAACCTTGAAAATCAAGTCTCTTCGCTATTTACTAGCTATAAAACTTTAGTCAGCTAGCCCATTTAAATCCTAGTTTCCTAATCTATAAATGGGGTTAATTATACCCAGAAAACTTCACTGAGGATTAAATAAGATGAAGTTTGCAAAATAGTAGAGAACCTGCATGTATCTGCTAGTGACAGCTGCGTGAAACAGTTCAGAAATAAACAGAGATGACTAGGAAGCTTTCCTTTGTCAATTTTATCTAAGGTTTTGATCAAGTTAGTTAATCTAAATTTTCATTTCCTTTCATAATAAAATTACTGTTATAGGTTTTATGACTGAAATGAGATATTTCTGTCAAAGTTCATATTCTGTTTTTTGCTTAATGGTGGTTGTTGTTGTCTTTGATTTTGGGTCATTACAAATAAGGCTGCTGGAGATATTTGAGTACAAGTCTTTGTGTACACATATGTTCTTTTTTCTCTAGGGTGGAGACTGAGTTCATATTGGCGGTAGGGTAAATGTACAGTTAACAGCTTAAGAAACTGCCAAACTCTTTTCCAAAAAAAAGTTGTAAAATTTAACATTCCCAACAGCAATGTATAGGAGGTCCAAGGGTTCTAAATCTTTTACAACACTTCATGCAATCAGTCTTTTAAATTTTAGTCAGAAAGTGAGTATGCAGCGGCAACTCTCGCATTCTTGACCCGCATGTACGTGTAGACTAAAGATTCTGGACTTCTTCCCATGTGTTTCTCTTCCATTCATATATCTTTTTATTTTTTGTGCAATATTTTAAATGTGCTATTTTTCTTCTTGTGTTGGGTTATAAAAGTTGTTTTTACATTCTGTACACAGGCCCTTTATCAAAATGGTTTGCAAATATTTTCTGTGACCCTGTGGTTTGCTTTTTAATTTTGTGAACAATACTTCTGGAGAGTAAAAGCTTGCATTTTGATGAATTTCCAAGTTATCAATAGTTTTATTTGGTTGTTCATTCCTTTTGTGCCACATGTAAAATCTCTGATCTACTTAATTTTAAAGCTCTTATGTTAATTCAGGCTTCCTATCCATTACTTACATTTTTTACATATTATTTGACATAAGGGTCTCAGTCCATTTTGCTTTATATGTATATTCATTTGTTCCAGCAGCATTTCTGGATAGACAACCTTTTCCTCAATGAATTTCTTTGACAATTTTGTTGAAAATCAATTGAGCATATTTGTGAGTCTGTTTTTGGACTCTTTTATAAATCTATTCTGCAAACATAACAATTTGTAGATTAATAGATATTTTTGCTTTAGTTTTCTCTGTTATAAAATTTTATAGAATTGTATAGCATGCACTATAAGCTCTTTCATTCCCAATTTCTTTCACTTTGCATTATGCATATGAGAGTTCTGTAATTGCTTACTAGTTTTGATGTCTCCTAAAGGCTGATTTGTTAAAAGGCTTGACCCAAGCATCATGCTATATGGTGTATAGGAGGTGAGTTTAGTGGGAAGGAAATCTTGAGTTATTAGGGGGATGTACTCAGAAGTTAGTCCTCATGATATACTTGGTTATAAAATCCAAGAGAAGTGTGCTTTCTGCTTTCTGGTTCACCGTGTGATCCTCCCTCCACAGGCATTCCATCACCTACCACCCTCAGACCAATGGGGCCACCTAATCTTGGACATGTACTTCCAAAACCATGAGTCCAAATAAACTTCCTTCATAAATAGCTTCTCTCATGTGTTTTACTTGTAAGGAAACCTGACTAACATAGAAAATTGGTCCCAAGGAGTGGGCCTGTTACTAACTTTACCTGAAGATGTGGAGGAGCCTTTGGAGTTAGTTTACTATAAATTGTTACAAGTGCTTGGAGGAGAAAGAAGAGCATAATAGGTGACTCTGGTAAGTACTGAGGATACATGGATGTCAATAAAAACATGGGTGTTAAAGGAAATGCTATGAGGTTTCAGATGGAAATGAAAATCTACTGGAAATTGGAAAAAAGTCCATCTTGCTACACTATGGCAAAGAACTTGACTGTGTTGTGTCCCTGTCCTGATAGGTTATGGGAAGCTGGACTTATAGCTAATGAATCTGCTTGGTAGGGGAGATTTCAAGGCAGCAAAACATTCAGGCTGTAGCATTGGTGTAATTGGCTTCTGTTAGTAAATTTCACAGTTAAGACTCAGGAGTAAAAGGAGCATAGTGGAAATATTTGCAAAATACACAACTTGGGCAGAGGGAGTTAAGAAAAAGTGTGAGATGGAGTGCAGTGGAATTATCTTTGCAGAGGGAAAAAGTAGTCATGTGATAATGGAAAGACAATGGAAGAAAGACTATAAAGGCATTTCAGAGGTCTTTGAGCTCGACCCTCCCAAATCACAGTCCCATCTGAGGCCTAGCAGAACAGAATTATTTTAAAAATCTTCCAGGGAAGAATCCTTTCAAGAAAGACCTGAGCAGTTTCCTGCATCTCTGGATTCTACCTTGCCATAAAAATGCTTGGAGCCACTGCAAATCTGCTTCAGTCAGGCCCAGGTGCACCTCATGTTGGTGGCAGAACTAGATATCATCCACATGGTTCACTCCCTAAATGGCTCAATAGGTAGGACTGGGCCAGTCCCAAACCAGGAGCCTGAAACTCCATCTAGGTGTCTCATGTGGGTGGCTGGGGCCCAAGCAATTGGGTCATCTTCCACTGCTTTCCAGACACATTAACAGGGCTGGATTGGAAGCTGAGCAGCCAGGATATCAATGAATGCTCATAAGGGATGCCACGTCACAGACAACAGCTTAATTTGGTGCATCACATGCCAGCCCTTCAGAATTTTAAACAATTATTAATTTTTATTTTTATTTTAATTTTACTATTTATAATTAATTTTAAACAATTATTCTTACATAAATTTAATACATAAATGTAAACACCTCCATATAATTTCTGAACATTTGAAGCTATGATTACATAAATTCTTGCAAAATTTTTAAAGTAAATGATTTGGCAACCATATTTTTCTAGCTGTGTTTTGTGGATAATAGGCAAAATTTAGGGATAATAAGGACAAATCACACATTTAAAAATTGCCTAAAGCTAAAATTTTTCTGTAGGTTTTCATGTATATATATACTAACTGATAAAATTCCCATAGTACACTGTTCATTTTTTTTTAACTTTTATTTAATGAATATGAATTTCCAAAGTACGACTTATGGATTATAATGGCCTCCCCCCCATACTGTCCCTCCCACCCACAACCCTCCCCTTTCCCACTCCCTCTCCCCTTCCATTCACATCAAGATTCATTTTCAATTATCTTAATATACAGAAGATCAGCTTAGTATACATTAAGTAAGGATTTCAACAGTTTGCTCCCACACAGAAACATAAAGTGAAAAATAATAGATGATTTTTTTTTAAATGATGATGAAATCAGTTCAGACCTATTGTCATGTTTAATCCCAGTGAGAGTCAAGTTGGGAATTGATAATTTCTTTCTTTTTTTTTTTTTTTTTTTACAGAAGATCAGTTTAGCATGCATTAAGTAAAGATTTAAACAGTTTGCACCCCCATAGAAACACAAAGTGAAATATATTGTTTGAGTACTCGTTATAGCATTAAATCTCAATACACAGCACATTAAGGACAGAGATCCTACATGAGGAGTAAGTGCACAGTGACTCCTGTTGTTGACTTTACCAATTGACACTCCTGTCTATGGCATCAGTAATCTCCCTATGCTCCAGTCATGAGTTTCCAAGGCTATGGAAGCCCTCTGAGTTCTCCGACTCTTATCTTGTTTAGACAAGGTCATAGTCAAAGTGGAGGTTCTCTCCTCCCTTCAGAGAAAGGTACCTCCTTCTTTGAAGACCTGTTCTTTCCACTGGGATCTCACTCACAGAGATCTTTTTGCCAGAGTGTCTTGGCTTTCCATGCCTGAAATACTCTCATGGGCTTTTCAGCCAGATCCGAATGCCTTTAGGGCTGATTCTGAGGCCAGAGTGCTATTTAGGACATCTGCCATTCTATGAGTCTGCTGAGTATCTCACTTCCCATGTTGGATCACTCTCCCCTTTATTTATTCTATCGGTTAGTGTTAGCAGGTACTAGACTTGTTTATGTGCTCCCTTTGACTCTTAGTCCTTTCATTATGATCAATTGTGAACTGAAATTGATCACTTGGACTGGTGAGATGGCATTGGTACATGCCACCTTGATAGGATTAAATTGGAGTCCCCTGGTATGTTTCTAACTCTACCATTTGGGGCAAGTCAGCTTGAGCATGTCCCAAATTGTACATCTCTTCCCTCTCTTATTCCCACTCTTATGTTTAACAGGGATCACATTTCAGTTAAATTTCAACACTTAAGAATAACTGTGTATTAATTACAGAATTAAACCAGTCATATTAAGTAGAACAGACAAAAAAAAAAACCTACTAAGAGGGATAATGTATTAAGTTGTTCATTAACAGTCAGGGCTATGCTGATCAAGTCACCGTTTCTCATAGTGTCCATTTCACTTCAGGAGGTTTCCTTTTTGGTGTTCAGTCAGTTGTCACCGATCAGGGAGAACATATGTTATTTGTCCCTTTGGGATTGGCTTACTTCACTCAGCATGATGTGTTCCAGATTCCTCCATTTTGTTGCAAATGACTGGATTTCGTTGTTTCTTACTGCGGTATAGTATTCTAAAGAATACATATCCCATAATTTCTTTATCCAGTCTACCGTTGATGGGCATTTAGGTTGGTTCCAGGTCTTGGCTATTGTGAATTGTGCTGCAATAAACATTAGGGTGCAGACCGCTTTTTTGTTTGCCAATTTAAATTCCTTTGGGTAAATTCCAAGGAGTGGGATGGCTGGGTCGAACGGTAGGGTTATCTTCAGGTTTCTGAGGAATCTCCAGACTGACTTCCATAGTGGCTTGACCAGTTTGCATTCCCACCAACAGTGGGTTAGTGTCCCTTTTTCCCCACATCCTCGCCAGCATCTGTTGTTGGTAGATTTCTGTATGTGAGCCATTCTAACCGGGGTGAGGTGAAACCTCATTGTGCTTTTGATTTGCATTTCCCTGATTGCTAGCGACCTTGAACATTTTTTCATGTGTCTGTTGGCCATTTGGATTTCCTCTTTTGAAAAATGTCTGTTGAGATCCTCGGCCCACATCTTAAGTGGGTTGTTGGTTTTGTTTTTGTGGAGTTTCTTGATCTCTTTGTAGATTCTGGTTATTAACCCTTTATCTGTTGCATAGTTTGCAAATATTTTTTCCCATTCTGTCGGTTGTCTCTTCACTCTCCTGACTGTTTCTTTTGCAGTACAGAAACTTCTCAATTTGATGCAATCCCAATAGTTGATTTTGGCTTTGACTGCCTGTGCCTCCCGGGTCTTTTCCAGAAATTCTTTGCCTGTGCCAATATCTTGAAGGGTTTCTCCAATGTTCTCTAGTAACTTGATGGTGTCAGGACGTAGATTTAGGTTTTTAATCCACGTTGAGTGGATTTTTGTGTAAGGTGTAAGGTAGGGGTCTTGCTTCATGCTTCTGCACGTGGAAATCCAGTTTTCCCAGCACCATTTGTTGAATAGACTGTCCTTGCTCCAGGATGCTCATTTTGTTTTAAATGTTCTTATTTCTTTTTAAATATTCAAAGTATTTTGTGTGCTACTTTAAATTGTACTTTTGCAATGATCTTGCATCTTCAGAACATCCTATACTATTTCTGTTTCAATCCTATTCTTTGTAACTACTTCAAATTATTTTCTGCATTCCTCAATTTCACTTCTAGGGTTGTAGGTCAATTCAAGTTGTCCTTTTAAATTTCTTTGCTATCTTGCTCCGTTTCTTTTTCCATACAATAGATGAGCGTTTGGTCTTTCTTTTTTTAATGCAAATATCAGACTTTAACATTCTTGTTCCCATTTCAATTTCTGAAGCTCAGTTACTTCATTTCTCTTACTTCTGAGAATGTCTTTTTGTATTCTGCTAACCTATTTTCCATATTCAATTTTTTGTAAGCAGTGTATGGTGATTATTTTTAAATTATATTAATTTTTCATTGAAATAACTGCATCCTGGATTTTCAGTGTGCCAATAGAACCTGTATAGTCCATTCAAAGTTGTTCAGTTCCTAGAGTGAGGTCACTCATTATCTGAGACTGTTTCAGATGACTGAATCACGTCATCATGGTCACCTGTAGAATCCGCCCCCCCTTTTAATTCCATTACAGGCTTTCTTCCATCCCATGTGTGTCACTTAAACTGTTGTTGTCATTCACTTGCCATAGACTACCAGTTAGCGATTTGAACTTCTCAAATACTGATGTAATACCAGAGTATTTGGAGGTGCATGCTTCATTTTCAACCTTCTTTACTGAAGGTTGCTCTATCCATAGTCTTCATTCTCCTTACTAGGAAATTGCTGGGACCCATGTTGTGGTGTAATGGGTAGAGCTGTTGCCTGCAATGTTGGCAGTCCCAGCTGCTCCACTTCTGATCCAGCTCCCTGTTAATGTCCTGGGAAAGCGGTGGAAGATGGCTTAAATGGACTTCTACTACCCATGTGGGAGACCTGGAGAAGCTCCTGACTCGTGTCTTACACCTGGCCCAGCCCTGGCAACTGTGGCCATCTGGGGAGTGAACCAATAGATGGAGGATCTCTATCTTTTCCCCTCTCTCTCTGTAACTCGGATCTTCAATTACATAAATAAATCTTTTTAAAAAAGGAAATTGCTGATTATCAGTATTTCAACTCTCTCTGTTGAATTAATTCATCAGTGTTACTGTCATCAACAGCAGCATCACACAGGTTTTCTGATATCAAGGTTTTGTTATTTTTGTGCTTCTATCTTTCCTGCAACTGTGGCTGGTTATTTTCACTTCCATCATGATTTTGTACTCTTTCTTGAATTTCAACACTAAGTCAGTAGCTGGTAGAGAACTCACATTTTCTAATTCAAGTTCCACACCTCCATAGTTATCAGCAAGTAATTATCATCTAATGACTTCTTGAATATGCCTTCTATTTTTTTTAATAAGTATCTGATCAGGAAATTTATACCTCCCTCTTTCCTACTGCTTTATTTGGAACAGAGTCCTTCATTTTAACAATAGATTCCAAGTAGGGTGTCTGTGGAGACTCTTCTATTAATTTAAAGTTTTTCCTCTTTGATCTGGAACCACAGATCGATCAGCAGAATTCTGCAAAGTATGTTCAGAAACACTCTCTGAATCCCTAGGTAATTCTTTATCCTCTCTTAATCCTAATGAAGACATCATAGCCTTCCTATTATTTTTGTGGACTCCATCACCCAAAGTCAGTTTGCCATTATTTCTGCTCTTATGGGGCACTTTCAATAATGTCAACATCCTTCTTATTTTTCCTTATAACTGATTTTGCCACTCCTTCCTCAGTATCAAAATTGAAGTCTTCCTCATTTGATTTAGGCCATGGGTCATAAAACCCAGGTATGCTACAGTGCCTGTTGTTGTCTCCTCCCTTTACTCACTTTTCCTGAGCAACAAGAGATGCTGTACTCCAGTTACTTCACTCACATTGGCAGCTTTGTGGATCTTCTTGAGATCTTTGTCCTGGATGTGGCACTGACTGTGATTTTCTCCTATTTGCTATTATCACGCCAGATGAAGAAGTTCAAGAGACACTTGCTGTTCTGAAAAGCGACGATACCTTCTTCGTGGCTGCAACAACGGGTGACTCTTGCCAGTCTTGGAAGCTTGAAGTACATGAGTAACCAGTCTCCTCACAATGTCCCAATACAGAGGTTTGGCAGGCTTCCAACCCCTTAGCTCACAATTACATACCCATGCAACACTGTTAAACACAGTGCACAGGCGCTTCTCTAGAGGCCAGTTACTGGCATTGTGCACCCATTCCTACTTCTCTGTCGATTGATTATCCCTTTTGAAATGTAAATATGTGCTCTTTGCCCATCTTGCCATATTATCTTTTGGAAGCATAAATTGATTTTATTTTAAAGGGGCTTATATAATTTGAGTCTTTTGGGAATTTTGGACTTCAGACTTTTGAATCAATTTTAAACTAAAAGTAAGGTTTTGTGGAATGGAATGAATGCATTTTCCATTGTGAGAGGGACATGAACTTCAGGGACCAGCAACAAAATGCTACGGTTTTGCTATCAGTTTGGATGCATCTTTAAGGCCCATGTGTTAAAGGCTTAGCTCCAGAGTAGTGTTATTGGAAGAAGGTGGAAAGTTAATCCAGTTTTGGTGTCTAGGAGGTGGGCCTAGTGGGAGGTCCTTGCATGCATTCAGCAGGTAGTTCTCCTGAGAGGCTTGGTTACAAAAAGTCAAATGGACCATGTTCCCTTTCTCTGCTTCCTGGATATCAATGTGATCCTCCTTTTGCTTGCATCCAACCATCCATCAACCTCATCAGACCAATGACACGACCTCATCTTTGATTGTGAAACTGCAAACTGTGGGTCAAAATAAACCTTATTCTCAGGTATGTTAGCTGTAGTAACGAAAAGCTGATTACCACAGAGGGCAATGTCCATAATTGTTGTACCTGTAGTTAGTTCTCTTAAGTTTCTGAATATATAGCAAATTGCTTACTAGTTACAGAATATTTAGTAATCTCTTTCATTTTCAAATTTTTCCCATAGTCGGGTAGTACTAATGCTATCTTACTATTTAAAGTGATCATTTTAAGTGTGTAATTGATCATATAGATAGGAATAAGTGTCAAAGGGATCACATAAAAGACCAAGTTCTGCTAATAACAATAGATAGAATTAAAAAGGAGAGAATGATCCAACAGGGGAAGCAGGCCACACAGCAGACTCATAGAATGACAAATGCCCTTAACAGCACTCTGGCCTCAGAATCAGCCTTTTAGGCATTTAGATCTGACTAAAAATCCCATGAGAGCATTTCAGGCATGGAAAGCCAAGACACTGTGGCAAAAATGACCTACATGAAGGATCTCTGTGAGTGAGATCCTAGTGGAAAGAAAAGGCCATCAAAGGAGGTACCTTTCTCTGAAGGGAGGAGAGAAGTTCCACTTTGCTTATGGCCCTGTCTAAATACTGATAGCGTTTGTGGACTCAAAAGGCTTCGATATAATTGGAATCTCATGACAAGAGCCTTGAGTGATCACTGATGTCATAAATAAGAGTGTCAATTGTTAAATCAACAACAGGAGTCACTGGGCAATTGCCCCCCCCCCCCGAGTTGTACTAGGAGAATTAATGGTAAAACTTGTCTTCAGACAATCCTTCATACTTTGTGAGTCTGTGTGGGTACAAACTGTTGAAATCTTTACAAGTATAGAGTTGGTCTTCTGTATGTAAAGATAATTAAAAATGAATCTTAATGAAGAATGTGATGGGAGAAAGAGTAGGAGGTGAGATGAGAGAGGGGGTGGGAGGGCAGGTATGGGGGGAAGAACTGCTATATTCCTAAAGCTGTACCTATGAAATTTATATTTATTAAATAAAAGCATTCTAAAAAAGAGAAAGTGGCAAAACAAGTTTTAGAGTTCCTAGAAACTGTATTAGAGGAAATATACTCAGAAGTTTACTAATAATGAAAAAAGTATTGTTGAACAGTAGTAAACACCTGATTTGAACTGAATAGCATGAATCTGCAGTGAATTCTGTCTTTAAGGCACTGTGTGTGTTTTCAGTGAAAACTTGGTTAACGAGTGAGAATAAAATATATTGACTGCAAGAATGAGAATATTGGCAAACTACCATTTTGACACTTTTTTATTCCTTGTGACAATCAGATGTCCCATAGGTTATTGTTTTCTTGTCTGAAAAGCCCCTTTAGCATTTCTAGTAGTGCAGATCTGTGATAATGAAAACTCTCAACTTTTTGTTGGGCTGAAAATGTTTTTCCACCACTCCTTTTTGAAAATTATGTTGACTTTTTTCTAAAACCCTTCTAGATTAATAGCTATTTTTCAATTCTTTAAATATGACTCTCCATTATTTTCTGGACTGCATAGTTTCTGATGAAATGTTTTCATTCATTTTTCAAAAATTAATTTTAGATTTGCAAAGCAAAAATTTTGAAGTAGTAAAGCAGAGTTCCCATGTAACACTAGCCCCATTTCCCATACAACATCTTATGTTACTATATTTGTCACAACTAATGAATCACACCCAACTTCCCCTAATTTTCATTCTTTTGTTATATAAGTTCCTCTTATTCCACCCACCCCTCTCTTCCTCTAATAATCAACATTCTGTGTTCATATTGAGAGTATTTTTTTTTAATTTTAGCTCCTACATATAAGGCAGAATATGTGATATTTGTCTTTCTATAATGATTTATTTCACTCAACGTGATGTCTTCCTGTTCCATCCATTTGACTGAAAATGACAGATTTCATTCTTTTTTTATGGATAGTATTCCATATACAACATTTTCTATATATGTCCATCTTATGATGGTTACATTGTTTGATTCCATATCTTGGGTATTGTGAATAGTGCAGCTATAAACATAGTAAAGCAAATATCTCTTTTATATAGTGAACTTATGTCTTCTGGTTGTATACCCAGTAGTAGGATTGCTGGATCATATGGCAGCTCCATTTCTAGTTTTCTTAAAAGAAATATCAATACTGTTACCCACAATGGCTGCACTGATTTACATTCCTACTTTGTCATTTCATCATGTCTTTTATACCTTGTTGCTTTACAGAATTTTTCTTTTTGGTTATTTATATTATATATATCTTGGTGTCCTGTTCTTTGTTACTTCTGCTTGAGTTTGTGACATTCTTAGATCTGTGGTTTTCATTTCATCATATTTGAACATTTTTTTAATCATTATTTTCCCTTGTGTTTTATTTCTGCTCATTTTGCTACTTCTGGTTAATGATTCATTTATTAGACATATCAATGTTGCTTCACAGCTCCCTGAAGCTCTATATTTATTTTTGATCAATTCTTTTTTCTTGGTGTTTTCGATTGGATATTTTATTTCTCCAGAACTTGAATTTCATTGATCTATCCTTTTATTAATCACATCAGGTATGATTTTAAAATTTTTCACATTGAATCATTCATTTCTAGGGCTAGTTTTTATGTCTTGTATTCTTCTTCATAGAAGTCATATTTCTCCGAATACTTTACCACATTTTAACATTTAAAATAATTGTTTCAAGGCTGATGAATAGACTTCTATCAATTGGGTCTATTTCTGTAGATTGTTCTTTTGCATGTCTGCTACTTTTTAATTTAATATTGACTATTTTATATTATTGGTGTTGGATTTTGTTCTATTACTTTAACAAGTGTTGGATAGTTTTTCCACATACATGCTTATTTGAGCATAAATTTGGCATTTTGAGGCTTTCTTTTCTGTCACATATGGCAAAGCCAGAATATACTTCAATCTGGTACTAATTTTAACTTGATACAAGGTGTGACTCTTCAGAAAATTTGTCAGGTTTTCTTTATCAGTATTATTCATTGCTCTGTCTGTTTGAAGGCTTTTCTACTTTGGCAGAAATTCAACTATTCCCAGCTCTCTGTGAGTTCTGTCAATTGTTTACCCTGTTTCCAAGGTGTTTGTCACTTGGTCTTTACAAGTTTCATTCCAATCCAATGATATTGTCAGACTTTGGGCCACTCTTCACACCGTGGCCTTATAGTTGCCTTCACATGATTAGCTGGGTCAATGATAGGGCTCATATCATTTGACTTTCTTCTCCCAGTCAACATAGACATCCACTAATTATTGTCTGATCTTAGAAAATTAATGTTTGATTTATTCCTTTTCAGTTTTCTAGTTTATTGTAATAAAATGCTAATTCTGTTGCAATTAGTTCTTAGGCAGATACAAAAGTGTTGCAAGTACTTTTCAATGGAACCCTTAAAATTATGAAAGTTAAAACATGAATTTCTATCTTTATTGTTTTCTTTCTCTTCCCTATTCAGTGGGAATTGACATTATGAATGTGATGCATAAAAAAAAAACACTTCAATTTTTTAATAAGATGAGAAATGAAATGATTTTATTGGAAGATCAGTAATTTTTTTCTTTTTATTTTTTTAAATTTTTGTTTAATAAATATAAATTTCCAAAGTACAACTTTTGGATTATAGCAGCTTTTTCCCCCCATAACCACCCTCCCACCCACAACCATCCCATGGAAGATCATTAGATTTAAACACAGTATTAGATTAGAAGATTGTGTCAACATAAATTAAATGGTAAAGAAATAAGTAAATATTTTGAACAAGAACAACTCAAAAATAAGAACTATCTGTGGGGATTCCAAGATGGTGGATTAAAGAATGGCATTCTGTGCTAGGCTAAGGATAAACAGTGAAAATGAAAATGTAGAAAGTACACTCACAGCAGAATTGGATAGAAAATTGCACTGGAAATGCTACAAGAGGAGGAGGAACACTGTGGATCTGTGTAGAGGGGGTGGGCTTGTAGCACTAACATGAATGCATCTGCAGCAGCTGAGAGCCAGAGCAGGTGGCAGTTTGTAGACAGAAGTGAGCCTGGACTGCAGCAACCCATGGTGATACAGCCGCAGGGAGAGCATGGTATGAGTCTGGACTAAAGCCCTGGAGGCTAGCAGTTGCTAGCAGTTGCTGGTGGAAGTAGAGGGGGCTTGTTTATCTTGCCCCTACTTTCCCACAACAGCACTGGATGCCAAGCTGAGAAAGTTGGGTGCCATTTTGTGTTTGGGTGGTGGAAGCCTTTCTGCACATGCACATCAACTGGCTGAGACAGGACGCCTTCTTGGCAGTACTGGCAGCAGTGGCAGGCAGGGAACAACATTCAACCAGTGGCTCTTGTGAACATGTACGATCTAGAGATTCTACTGGAGGGAACAAAATGCAGCCCCCACAGATTTTGAGCCTGGCTGGGAGGTGGCTGGGCAGCCATGTAGGATGGTGAAGCACCCACAACCTCTCAGGATCAAGACACCTAGGTGGAGTTGTCTCAGGGAACATCTGCCTCTCTGTTGACTGGACAGGTTGGCAGGGCAGAGAGAATCCTCTGGATCTGGTGACTGTGAGAGTATTGTGTGCTAAGACCATGGGGACTTGGTGGTTACATTAAAAGGTACAGAGTGTAGGTGGGTATTCAGATCTACCACACCTAACTAAGGTGTTACCCTGGATACTTGCCCCACCCTGGATTGCTGACTAGAGCTCCTTGGCCACACCCACCATACAACCTCTTGATATTTGCTGAAAGTGCAGACATTCCACTAAGCCACAGAGACAGCTCAAAGATAAAAGCTATCAAAGGAAAAAAACAAACAAAAAAAAAAAACACAAAAATTAACTCTACAAATGCCTAAAAACAAATGCAGAAATTCAGGAAACAAGAATAAGAAAGACACTATGACCCCTCCTCTAAAGGAACCCAACAGCTTTTCAATATTATATAAAGAGATGTAGAGATTGAGGAAATGCCAGAAATGGATGTCTTTTTTTTAATTACTCCCCCCAAGAAATCTTTAATTTAAGGAACACAGACTTAATGCATTTCATAAGTACAATTTTAGGAAGATAGTGATTCATCCCACTGTACCTGCCCTCCCACCCACTCTTCCAACACTCCTCCTCCTCCTCCCATTCCAAGTCCCATTCTCCACCAAGATCCATTTCTGATTAACTTAATACACAGAAGAGCAACTCTATACTAAATAGTTAACAATTTGCACAGTAAAAAAACCCAAAATCAAAAAACAAAACAAAACAAAAAATTGTTCCTCAACAGTTGAGACAAAGGTTGTTCAAAGTCATTGCATTTTCAAGTTAATTTCTTTTTTTTCCTAGAAATTTAATTAACTTTAATGAAGCACCCAAGAATTATATACCTTTTGTGAGCACTTAGACATAATTAAGGACACTTTAAGGACAGAGGTCCAGCATGGCAAGTGAGTGCATAGTGACTCTTGTTAATTTAACAATTAACACTCTTATGTATGATGTCAGTGATCATTTGAGGCTCTTGACATGAGCTGCCTAGGCTATGGAACCCTTTTGAATCCACAAACTCTGTTGATATTTAGCTAAGACCATAAGCAAAGCAGAAGTTCTCTGCTCCCTTCAGAGAAAAGTACCTCCTTATTTTTTTTTTTTTTTTTGACAGGCAGAGTTAGACAGTTCACCCCCCAAATGGCCAGTATGGCTGGCATGCTGCGCCAATCTGAAGCCAGGAGCCAGGTGCTTCCTCCTGTTCTCCCATTCAAGCGCAGAGCCCAAGCACTTGGTCCATCTTCCACTGCCTTCCCGGGCCACAGCAGAGAGCTGGACTGGGAGAGGAGCAACTGGCACAGAACCGGTGCCCCAACTGGAACTAGAACCAACCCGGAGTACCAGTGCCACAGGTGGAGGATTAGCCTAGTGAGCCACCTCGCCGGCCAGTACCTCCTTCTTTGATGACCACTTCTTTCCACTGGGTCTCACCCACTGAGATCCTTCATGTAGGACATTTTTGCCTCAGTGTCTTGGCTTTCCATGCCTTAAATGCTCTCATGGCCTTTTCAGTCAGACCAGGATGACTTAAGGGCTGATTATGAGGTCAGAGTGCTACTTAAAGTTATTGTCATTCTATGAGTTGCTGTGTGGAGTGCTACCCATGTTGGAGCATCACTCCTTTTTAATTTTATTTATTATTATTACCAGATGCTTAATACTAACCATTTGATCACTTTAACACTTAAGATGGTATTTAAAAAAAAGATGGTATTTTTTACCACCAGCTTAATGGGATTTGGGGTCCCATAGCAAGTTTTTAAACTGTACCCTTAGAAGTAAGTCTGTAGGAATGTATGCATAACTATACAGCTTTATAGCTACAAAATTCATACACTTCATAATTATAAATTTAGGAACATGGTGATTCTTCCCATGATGGCCAGCTTCCAACACATACTCCCAAACCCTATTCTTCCTACCTTATTCTCACTCTTATTTTTTTACTGTGATCTATTTTCAGTTGACTTTATACATATATGTTTAACTCTGTGTTAAGTAGAGATCAACAAACATTCTAAAAAAAAACATTCCTCATCAGTCAAGACAAGGGCTCAAGTCATTGCTTCTCAAAGTGTCAATTTCAGTTCTACAGGTTGCCTTTTATGTGCTCTGTTAATTAAAATGGGCCACAGATAACATGTGGTATTTGTCCCTTTTGGATTGGATTATTTCACTAAGTATGATGTTTTCCAGATTCATCCATTTTGTTATAAATGACAAGATTTCATTTTTTGCCACCGTGTAGTACTCCATAGTGTACATATCCTAAAATTTCTTTATCTAGTCTTCAATTGACAAACATTTGGATTGATTCCATGTCTTAGCTATTGTGGATTGAGCTGCAATAAACATGGGAGTGCAGAAAACTCTTTCATATGCTGATTTCATTTCCCCTTAGTAAATTCCCAGGATTGGGATGGCTGAGTCATATGGTAGGTCTATTTTCAGATTTCTGAGGTATAGCCATTCATTTTTTCACAGGGGCTGTACCAGTTTACATTCCCACCAACAATGGTTTTGGGTACTTTTTCCCCTGCATCCTCTCCAGTATTGATTGTTTTTTGACTTTTGTATGAAAGCCATTCTAACTGGGTGAAGTCAAACCTCATTTTAGTTTTGGTTTGCATTTTCCTGATGGCTAGTGATCCTGAACATTTTTTCTTGTCTCTGTTGGCAATTTAGATTTCTTCTTTTGAAAAATGTCTTTTAGTTCTTGACCTATTTCTTCACTGCGTTGCTCATTTTGTTGTTGTGGAGCTTCTTGATCTCTTTCTATGTGCTGGTTATTAATCCTTTAATAGTTGAATAGTTTGAAAATAATTTCTCCTATTCTGTCAACTGCCTTTTCACTTTCCTGTTTCTTTTGCAGTACAGAAGCTACTCAATTTGATGTAATCCCATTTGTATTATGGCTTTGATTGTTAGTGTCTCTGTGATCTTTTTCAAGAATTCTTTGCCTATGCCAATATCTTGCAGGATTTTCCCAATGTTCTCTAGTAATTGCATGGTGTTGGGTCATAGATTTAGGTCTTTATGCCATTTTGAGTGGATTTTTGGGTGAGGTGTATGTAGGGTTCTTGCTCCATACTTCTACCTATAGAAATCCAGTTTTCCAAGCACCACTTTTTTATAGAAAACTTTTATTTAATAAATATAAATTTTGAATGTACAACTTTTGGATTATAGTGCTTCTTCCCCCCCAACCACTCTCACACCCCCACACAATCCCATCTCCTACTCCTACCATCACATTCTTCATTAAGATTCATTTTTAATTATCTTTATATACAGAAGATAAACTCTATACTAAGTGAAGATTTCAACAGTTTAAACCCACACAGACACAAAAAGTATAAAGTACTGTTTTACCGTTAATTCTCATAGTAAAACACATTAGGAACAGACATCCTACATGGGGAGCAAGTGTATGGTGACTCCTGTTGTTGATTTAACAACTGACACTCTTATTTATGATGTCAGTAATCACCTGAGGCTATTGTTATGAGCTGCCAAGGCTATGGAAGCCTTTTGAGTTCACAAACACCGACGTATTTAGACAGGGCCATAAGTAAAGTGGAAGTTCTCTCTTCCATTCAGAGAAAGGCACCTCCTTCTTTGATGTCCCCTTCTTTCCACTGGGATCTCACTCAAAGAGCTCTTTCTTTTTTTTAAGATTTATTCATTCAAAAGTCAGTGTTACACAGAGAGAGGAGAGGCAGAGAGAGGTCTTCCATCCAATGGTTTACCCCCTAACTTGCCACAACAGCTGGAGCTGTGTAATTCTGAAGCCAGGAGCCAGGAGTTTCTTCCAGGTCTCCCACGTGGATGCAGGGGGCCAAGTATTTGGGCCATCTTCCATTGCTTTCCCAGGCCATAGGATAGAGCTGGATCAGAAGTGGAGCATCCAGGTTTTGAACTGGTGCCCATATGGGATGCTGGCGCTTCAGGCCAGGGCATTAACCCGCTGTGCCACAGTGCTGGCCCCACAGAGATCTTCCATTTAGGTCATTTTTTTTGCCAGTGTCTTGGTTTTCCATGCCTGAAACACTCTCATGGCACCACTTCTTAAAGAGACTGTCCTTTCTAAAGGGATTGATTTTAGCTCCTTTGTCAAATATAAGTTGGTTGTAGATGCTTGGATTGATTTATGGCATTTTATTCTGTTACATTGGAGTATCCATCTGTTTTTGTACAAGTACCATGTTATTCTGATTATAACTGCTATGTAGTATGCCTTGAAATCTGGTATTGTGATGCCATCAGATTTTTTTTTATTGTATAAGATTGCTTTAGTAAGTAAAGGTCTTCTGTGCCTCCATATGAATTTCAGCATTTTTTCTAGATCTGAGAAGAATGTCTTGGTATTATGATTGGTATTGCATTGAATCTGTAAGTTGCTTACGGAAGAGTGGACAATTTGATGATATTGATTCTTCCAATTCATGAACATGGAAAATTCTTCCAATTTTTTGTCTTCTGCTATTTCTTCCTTTAATGTTTTATAATTCTCATCACAGAGATCTTTGATATCTTGGTTAAGTTTATTCCAAGGTAATTTTTTGTAGAAATTGTGAATGGGATTGATCTTAGAAGCTCAATATCAGCCTTTACATTGTCCATGTATACAATGCAGTTGATTTTTTGTATTGATTTTTATATCCTGCTACTTTACCAAATCCTTCTATAAGTTTTAATAGTCTCTTGGTGGAGTCTTTTGGATCCACTATACATAAAAGCATGTCATCTGCAAATAGGGATAGTTTGACTTTCTCCTTTCCAATTATATGCCTTTAATTTATTTTTCTGGCCTAATGGCTCTGGCCAAAACTTCCACTATTATATTGAATAGCAATGGTGATAGTGGGCATCCCTGTCTGGTACCGATCTCAGAGGTAATACATCCAACTTTTCCCCATTCAGTATGATGCTGGATGTGGGTTTGTCTTAAATTGTCTGGATTGTGTTGAGGAATGTTCCTTCTATACCCAGTTTTCTTAGAGTTCTCATCATGAAAGGGTGTTATATTTTATCAAATGCTTTCTCTGCATTTCTCAAAATGCATACAATTTTTCTTCTACAGTTTGTTAATGTGGTATATCACATTGATAGATCTGTGAATGTTGAACCACCCCCACATACCAGGAATAAATCCCACTTGGTCTGGATGGATGATCTTTCTGATGTGTTGTTGAAATATATTGGATAGAATTTTGTTTAGGATTTTTGCATCTGTGTTCATCAGGGAAATTGGTCAGTAATTCTCTTTCTCTGCTGCATCTTTTTCAGGTTGAGAAATTAAGGTGATGCTGGCTTCATAGAATTTGGGAGGATTCCCTTTCTTTCAATTGTTTTGAATAGCTTGAGAAGAATTAGAGTTAGTTTTTTTAAATGTCTGTTATAATTCAGCAGTGAATCCATCCGGTCCTGGGCTTTTCTTTGTTGGTAGGGCCTTTATTACTGATTCAATCTCTGACTTGGTTATGGCTCTGTTTAGGTTTTCTATGTCTTCATGGTTCAATTTAGGCAGGTTGTATGTATCCAGGAATCTATTCATTTCTGTTAGATTTCCCAGTTTGTTGGCATACAACTCTTTGTATTAATTTCTGATGATTCTTTTTATTTCTGTGGTGTCTTTTTTTAAGATTTATTTATTTATTTGAAAGTCAGAGTTACACAGAGATAGGAGAGTCAGAGAGTCAGAGAGAGAGAGAGAGAGAGAGAGAGAGAGAGAGAGAGAGGTCTTCCATCCACTGGTTCACTCCCCAATTGGCTGCAATGGCCGGAGTTGCGCTAATCTGAAGCCAAGAGCCAGGAGCCAGGAGCTTCTGGGACTAGAACTGGCACCCATATGGGATGCCAGTGTCACAGGTGGAGGATTAACCTATTGCGCCACAGCACTAGCCCTTATACATTCTAAGTCTTAAGAGAAAAAAAAATTGTCAACCCAGAATATACTGTAGCCTGCAAAACTCTCATTTATGAATGAAGATGAAATAAATATCTTTTACAACAAATAGAAATTGAAAGAATTTGTCAGATTCAAAGAATTTGAAGAAATCAAAAGAGAAAAAAATTCTTTAAATGTGTGAAAACAGCACTACTTCATATCCAAACTTACTGATAAAGCAAAAGCAGTGTAAATTGGAAAGGTACAAAATAAATGAGCTATCAATTCATCTCAAGATCCCAGGAAAACAACAAACTAAATCCCAAATTATTAGGAAGAAAGAAATATTTAAAATTAGAGAAGAAATAAACAAAATTGAAACAAAAAAAGTACATAAGATCGGTGAAATGAAGAGTTGGTTTTTTGAAAAAAATAAAATTGATACACCATTGGCCCAACTAACCAAAGAAAGAGTGAAAAGACTCAATAAAATCAGAGATGGAAAAGGAAATGTAACAACAGATACCACAGAAATAAAAAGAATCATCAGAAATTACTACAAAGAGCAATGTGCCAACAAATTGGAAAACCCAGAAGAAATGGAAAGATTTCTGGAAACATAAAATCTACCAAAATTGAGTCATGAATACAAGACATAGAAAACCTAAACAGACCAATAACTGAGATGAAAATTGAATCAGTAATATAAAACCTTCCCAACAAAGTAAAGGCTTAAACTAGAAGGATCCACTGCTGAATTCTACCAGACATTAAAGAAGAACTAATTCCAGGGGTGCTGGTGTGGTAGCACAGTGGATTAAAGCAGTGGCCTGCAGTGCCCACATCTCATATGGGTGTAAGTTCAGGTACTAGCTGCTCTACTTCCAATCCAGCTCTTTGCTAATGCACCTGAGAAAACAGTGGAGGATTACCCAAGTCATTGTGACTCTGTATACACATGGGAGACCCAGAAGAAGCTCCTGGCTCCTGGCTTTGAATAGGCTCATCTCCAGCCAATGTAACCTTTTGAGGAGTGAATCAGTGGATGGAAAGCCTCTCTCTCTGTCTCTACTTTTCTTGGTAACTCAAATAAATAAAATAAATCTTAAAAAAAGAGAACAACTAATTCCAATTCTTCTCAAGTTATTCAAAACAATTGAAAGGGAGGGAATCTTCCCAAACTGCTTCAATGAAGTGTGCATCACTTTAATTCTTAAGACAGAAAAACATGTAACAGAGAAAGAGAAATATGGACCAATATCCCTGATGAACATGATTGCAAAAATCATCAACAAAATACTATCTAACTGAGGCCAACATCACAGCAGAAAGATTGTTCACCCAGACCAAGTGGGATTTATCTCTGGTATGGAGGGATAGTTCAACATTCACAAATCAATATATGTGATAAATCACATTAACAAACTGAAGAACAAAAATCATATGATTATCTCAATAGATGCAGAGAAAGCATTTGATAAAATACAAAATCCTTTCATGATGAAAACTTTAAGCAAATTGGATATAGAAGGAACATTCCCCAACACAATAAAGGGAATTTATTACAAACCACAGCCAGCATCTTATTGAATGGGAAAAAGCTTGAAGCATTCCCTCTAAGATCTAGAACCAGACAAGGATGCCCACTGTCACTTTTTCTATTCAATATAGTCCTGGAAGTTTTAGCCACAGTAATTAAGCAAGAAAATAAATCAAAGGGACACAAACTAAAGGATGATTCTATATCTATAGGAGATTCAAAAGACTCAATTGATAGACTATTAGAACTCATAAAAGAGTTTGATAAAATGGGAGGATATAAAATCAATATGGAAAAATCAATAGCTGTTGTATACACAGATAGTAATGTCTGAAAATGAACTTTTCAGATCAGTCCTATTTACAACCAGCTCCAAAAAGAATCCAATACCTTGAAATAAATTTAACTAAGGACGTCAAAAATCTCTACAATGAAAGTTACAAGACACTAAAGAAAGAAATATAAGACAGTAAAAAAATGGAAAAATTTTCCAGGTTCATGTGTTGAAAGAATCAACATCATCAAAATGTCCATACTAACAAAAGAAATTTATAGATTCAATGTAATCCCAATCAAAATACCAATGACATTCTTTGTAGATCTGAAAAATGATGCTAAAAATTCATATGGAAAGATAAGAGACCCCCAAATAGTTAAAGCAATCTTTTACAACAAAAAGAAAGCTGGTGACATCACTTTACTTGATTTCAAGATACACAACAGGGCAATTATAATCAAAATAGCCTTATTTTAGTACAAAACAGATGGATAGACAAAAGGAACAGAATAGAAACTCCAGATATCAATCCAGGCATCTACAACCAACTTTATATTTGACAAAGGAGTTAATATCAATTCCTGAGGCAAGGCAGTCTTTTTAACAAATGGCACTGGGGAAACTGGATCTCCACATGTGGAAGTTGAAACTAGACCCCTACATTACACCTTACACAAAAATCCACTCAAAATTGATCAAAGACCTACATCTGTGACCTGATACAACCAAATTATTTGAGACTTTGGGGAAATTCTGCAAATGCAACACATTGGCATAGGCAAAGACTTCTTGGAAAAGACCCTAGAAGCACAAGGAATCAAATCCAAAATTGACAAAGGATATCACATCAAGCTGAAAATCTCCTGCACTACAAAAGAAACAATCAGGACAGTGAAGAGGCAACTGACAGAATAGGAGAAAATACTTGCAAACTATGCAACTGATAAGGATTTGTATACATAATCTATAAAGTGTTCAAGAAATTCAACAACAACAAAACAAACGAGAAGACATTTTTCAAAAGAGGAAATTCAAATGACCAACAGACACTTGAATAAATACTCAGTATCACTAGCCATCAGAGAAATGCAAATCAAAATCACAATGAGATTTCACCTCACCCTGGTTAGAATGGCTCTCATACAGAAATCAACAACAACCAATGCTGGCAAATATGTGGGGCAAAAGGTACTTTAACCCACTGTTGAGAATGTAAGCTGGTGCAGCCATTGTGGAAAATGGTATGGAGATACCTCAGAAAGCTGAAAATATATCTACAATAAACCCAGCAATCCAGCTTCTGAGAATTTACCGAAATCAAAAAAAGAAATAAGTGTATGAGTTACCTATAACTCCATGTTAATTTTAGCACAATTCACAATTGCTAAGATATTGAATCAACCCAGATGACCATCAACTGTTGACTGGATAAAGAAATTATGGTATATAAACACTATACAGTACTACTCAGCTGTAAACAAAATCTTACCTTTTCAATAAGATGGATGCAACTGGAAACTATTATACTTAGGGAAACAAACCAGTCCCAAAATGACAGATATTATGTTTTCCCCTGATCTGAGGTAACTAATAGAGTACCTGAAATGCAATGCATTGGAGAGAAATAGACATTTTGGGAGTCAATGATTGTTTATAGCCCTTGTCTCTTCCATTGAGTAACAGCATTTTTTTTTCTCTTCATATTATTGTTGAACTCTTTTAATTAGAATAGGGTTAACTATGGTATCACTAAGTATACTGAAAACAGATCTTTGTAAAAATTAACAGTGGGAATGTGAGAAGGAGAGGGGGAGAAGTTTTGGAGCGTGTGTGGGAATGAGGGTCAGGGAGGAAGTGTCACTATCTTACGTCTGTATATATGAAATACATGAAACTTGTATAGCTTAAATAAATTGAAAAAAGAACTATCTGGTAACAAGGAAATTGAGGTAATGAGGTACTCACTGGTAGGAAGTAAAAATAACTCAATAATGTAAAGTAGTGAATATAACAATCAAGTACTGGCTGGTGCCGTGGCTCAATAGGCTAATCCTCTGCCTTGTGGCGCCGGCATACTGGGTTCTAGTCCCGGTCAGGGCACCGAATTCTGTCCCAGTTGCCCCTCTTCCAGGCCAGCCCTCTGCTATGGCCCAGGAGTGCAGTGGAGGATGGCCCAAGTGCTTGGGCCCTGCACCCCATGGGAGACCAGGAGAAGCACCTGGCTCCTGGCTTTGGATCAGCGCGTTGCACCAGCTGCAGCGCGCTGGCCGCAGTGGCCATTGGAGGGTGAACCAACAGCAAAGGAAGACCTTTCTCTCTGTCTCTCTCTCTCTCACTGTCCACTCTGCCTATCAAAAATAAAAAAAAAGAATCAAGTACTACCCATAAAGCTGAAATTGAGCATCCATAAAAGAACACTCCCTCTCAATTCTACCATACATGGCTGTGAGAGCTGGAACTTGGAGTAGAATAGTGTTGGCTCATTGAATGGCACAGGAATTGGCAGAAACTTGTCTGGAATTTGCCAGACATTCTCCCACTACAGTGGCAGTGAAACCTGTTCACAAGAATGTGTCTCACTGGGGACAATGCAATATTAAATCTGGTAAGTGGAGGCACTGGCACAGGGAGAACGTGCTGTCCACTAGGTGATGCTTACCACCATACATTGTATCTGAATGTGCTTCAGTATTTGATAAGCAGAACTAGGAGACAAACCCTGGTATTATGTCTATTAAGATTTTATCCATTTGGATAATATAAGTTGGTTTTAGATGTGTGGATTGATTTCTGGAGTTTCTATTCTGTTTCATTGGTCTACAACTCTGTCTTTGTGCCAGTACCAGGCTGTTTTTATTATAACTGCTCAGTAGTATGGGTATTGTGATGATCCGGCTTTGTCTTTGTATAAGATTGATTTAGCTATTTGAGGTCTCTTATGTTTCCATATGAATTTTAGAATCATTTTTTCTAGACCTACAAAGAATGTTGTTGGTATTTTGATTGGGATTGCATTGAATCTGTAGATTGCTTTCAGTTGTAGGGATACTTTGGTGACATTTATTCTTTCAATCCATGAACTTGGAAGATTTTCCCATTTTTAAATGTCTTCTATTTATTTTTTTAATGTTTTATAACTTTCATTGTAGGGATCTTTCACATCCTTGGTTAAATTCGTTCCAAGGTGTTTAATTTTTTGTAGCTGTTGTGAATGGGATCGATCTTATAAGTTCTTTGCTAGCCATCACATTGTGGCTACAAAGGCTATTGATTTTTCCCATTAATATTATCCTGCAACTTTATCAAATTCTTTTATGAGCTCCAATATTCTCTTTGTGGAGTCTTTGGTTCCCCTTTATAAAGAAATATGTCATCCACAAGTAGGGATAGTTTGACTTCCTTCTTTCTAATTTGTGTCCCTTTGATTGCCTTTTCTTTCCTAAAGGCTCTGCCTAAATGGTGAGAGTAGCCATCCTTGTGTGGTTCTAGATCTTAGTGGGAATGCTTCCAAGTTTTCCCCATTCAATAAGATGCTTGCTGTGAGTTTGTCATAAATTGCCTTGATTGTGTTGAGGAAAGCTCCTTATATACCCAATTCGCTTAAGGTGTTCTTCATGAAATGATATTGTATTTTATCAAATGCTTTCTCTCCATCTTCCCTATTAATCTAGGGAATTATATGGTTTTTTTCTTCAGTTTGTCAATGTTATGTATCACATTTATTGATTTGCAATTGTTAAACCATCCCATACATACTAGGGAGAAATATCACTTCATCTGGGTGAATTTTTTTTTTTTTTTTTTTTTTTTTTTTTTTTTTTTTTTTTTTTGCTGTGACATTAGCTTCAGTTAGCTAGTATTTTGGTGAAGATCTTTGCGTCTATGTTCATCAGAGATACTGGTCTATAGTTATCTTTCTATACTAAGTAAAGAGTTCAACAAATTGTATAGGGAAAAAAAAGCTGTTCCTCAACAGTCTAGACAAGGGCTGTTCAAAGTCATTGCATCTTGAAGTATTAATTTTACTTCTATAGATTACCTTTTAGGTGCTCTATTATTTATTTCAGATTAGGGGGAACATACAGCATTTGTCCTTTTGGGACAAATGTTTTTATGATTTAGGAATTAAGGTTATGTTGGCTTCATAGAAGAAGTTTGGGAGGATTCTCTTACTTTCAACTGTTTTGAAATACTGAGTTTTTAAGTTGCTGTTGTATTTGAGACATTAATCCTTTTTTAGAGAGGTCATTTGCATTATTTTCCCACTTTGTAGGATGTCTGTTCATTCTATTGATCATCCCCTTTGCTGTGCAAAAGCTTCTGAGTTTGATATCATCCCATTTATTTAGTTTAGTTTTGTTGTCCTTTGGGAGTCTTGTCCATGAAGTCATCCCATACATCAGTGTCTTGGAGTGTTTCCCCTACATTTTCTTCCAGCAAGATCATTGTTTCTAGTTTTAAATTTAGGTCTTTGATTCATTTTGAATTGATTTCTGTATGGATATAATGTCATTCTTCTATTGATAAACATGTAGCTTTGCTAGTACCATTTGTTGAAGAGATTATCCTTGCTTCACTATATGGTCTTAGCACTTATGTCAAAAATCAGTTGACTGTATACATAGATTAATTTCTGGTCTGTCTATTCTGTTCCATTGATCTATGTATCAGTTTTTATGCTAGTAGCAGGATATTTTAAATAGTATAGCTTTGAAATATGCTTTCAAATCAGGTATTGTGATACATACAGCTTGATTTTTGTTGCTAAGGATTATTTTTTCTTTTCAAGTCTTTTATGATTCTATATGAATTTTTGTATTGTGTTTTCTAACTCTGTAAAGAATGCCATTAGTGTTTTCATGGGTATTGCATGGAATCTCTGAATTTAAATTGCTTTATTTAGTGTGGACATTTTGATAATACTCAGTCTTTCCATCCTTTATAAAGGTGTATTTTTCCTTTTTTTGTGTCCTTGATTTTTTTTTCATCAGTGTTTGATAATTTTTATTGATGATATCCTTCACTTTTTTGGTTAAATTTTTCCTAAATATTTGATTTTTTTGGTGACTACTGTGAATGGAATTTTTTCTTGATTTCTCAGTCTGTGAGTTCATCATTAGTATGCAAAAAGCTACTTTTTTTGGTGTGTTTATTTTGTAACCTGCAACTGTACTGAGTTGGTTTGTCAATTCTTACAGCTTTTTGCTGGAGTGCTTAGATTTTTCCATGTACAACATCAGATCATCTGCAGACATGGATAATTTGACTTCCTGTTTTCCAATATTGATGCTTTTTGTTTCTTTTTTTCTCCGTAATTGTTCTTACACAAACTTAGTACTACATTGAATGAGAGTGGTGAATGCTGAAACCTTGGCTTGTTCTAGATCTGAAGATAAATGCTTTAAGTTTTCCGCCATTCAGTATAGTATTGTCTATTGTTATATGTGATATATAGCCTTTAAAAATTCTGAGGAATCTTCCTTCTATACCACACAAAGTATCTGTGCAATCCTCAGTTTGAGCATGGATCCCATTACAATGACCCACCCTGGATATTCAGGGAGCTCTGAGCCTCTGGTTTCAGACACTGTGATTGCCCGGAGACCCAACTACACCGTGAACCATATCATGTAGTCACAGAGTACCTGCAGTCTCAGCACGCAAGGATCCCATAATCACGGGGTGCAGAGGATTCACTCTGCCTACTAGCTTGTCCTGTCCACAGAGAGAAACTCACTTTTTTTTTTTACTGAGTTAGGAGGGTACCCTGCACCCCATTAGGGCTCCAGGTCATATTCAAAGACAGTGTGGTACATAAGGCTCTCTCTCAAAAATATCACCAGTGCATGCACTGCTGCAGTCTGCTCTCACCTTGCTCTCCAAAACTGATGTATCCTCCAGCTCTTGGCTGCAGAGATCGTGTGTTGTGTCTGTGCTCTTTGCTGCATGTTTGCACCTTGCACACTGATTCACGGTGTCCTTCTTCCTTCTGAATATTTTCAAGTGCAGATTTCTCTTCAATTCTCTCCTGGAAATGCACTTCCTCCACTTTTTTTTCTTGCTATTTCCCCCTCATCTAAAGCTGTAAATCTTGTCCCTATTCATCCATCTTGAAATTCCAATATACAGGTTTTTATGGCATCTTCCTCACCAAGCCCTGGATGAAGCTGAGAAAGAGGGCATTTTGATTGACAAGTAGAAGGATAGTGTTAGGTTTTAGGATTTTAAGGTTCCAAGAAAACAAGGAAGGAGCTAGATAGAGAGGACTTTGTTTTAGTGGGGAAAAATGTGGGGTAAAGACAGTGGGGATTTAGCCTGTCCAGAGTACAGGGGATTTGAAGTTAGGCTTCATACCATTTGAGCCATTTGCTTAAGAGTCCTTTCTTAAGCAGCTTTTGGAGGAGGTACAGAACAATATATAAACCTCTATAAGATGGGTGGTAAATGTGCAGAAAGTCTTCTTGATGAAGCTTTTAGTGCATTGTCTCAGCATTTTGGAAAGTCCAGGTGTGGCTTTCCTGAGCAATAAATATTTCATTAGGCATTAGATTATCTCTCTGTATCCAGTTTCATTGATCCTGGGGCTTCAGGCTCAGTGACCTAACAGGTTCTATTAGACCTCAGTGGCCTTAGAGGTCCTAACAGATAGAAATATGCATGGGGTAGGGACTTGTGGCCTTCAGGTACCTCTAGCTGAGCAGATCCTAAACTGCTAAGATTCTAGCTGCCTGCCTGACCCATATCAAAGGCTTAAACCACTGTACTAAATGCAGACCCATTAACTAGGACTTTGCAAAACAACCAGATATTATATTTTAAGTTGAATTTTCACATATTTTGTAACATTAATTCTACTGTGAAGTATATGCACTGTATAAGTTTTTCATAAGTTTACCAAAACACATAAAAACATTCATATAATTTTTGTTCATATCAGTGAAAAATTGAAAACATGTTAGAAAGAAGAATGGATAAATGAATTAAATATAGCCATGCAATGGAATATTATGCAACAGTGAAAATGAATAGAGGTTGATAAATCTTAGAGAATAAAAGTTATATGACTTCCAAAACTATGATAAATTAATCTGTAATAGGTAGGAAAAGCAATTAAAATAAAGTCTGTTTGAACCATTGTTGAGTGCCTGAATATGCTAGGATCTGAGTCATAAAGATTCTGGACAGCACAGAAGTTTATTGAGCTGAGTATGGCATTCTCCATTCTGCTTTTCTCCCATAGATCTTGTGCTAATTGTTGGAAAAGAACAAGAGACTGCTAAGTTGAGCAGATCAGAGTTGTTCTGATTCAGGAAGGACCCCAGAGCATCCAGTCTTATCAATGTTCTGGGGAGGCATATATTGAAGAGACAGTCTGCCAAGCTGGTCATCAAGAAAGCTGATTCTTGAAGAAAAGAAGATGGTTGTAAGCAAGATTGACACATAACAATGGCTTTCTCTTTGGGGTGTTTTTTTTTTTTGATTGTTATTAGTGTAAAAGGTTAAAAAGCTAAACAGAAACTTGGTGAAGCACAAATAATTTGTAAAGTTTCTCACTGCTAAAGAGACAAAAAATGTAGTTCAAGGTACACCAAGGAGGAGAAATCCTAAGTATGCAAAGCTCTTGTTTTGAATCCTGAAAAGCTTCAGTCTTTTAGGGGTTGGGAATAATAGGTTTGCTGGCCATGAAAGGACCACAAAATCATTTTTAATAAAATATTTATTGATTTATTTAAAGTCAGAGTTATACACAGAAGGAGAGCAGAGAGAGAAAGAGAGGAAGAGAGAAAGAGAGATATCTTCCATACACTGGTTTACTCCCCAGTTGGCCACAATGGCCAGAGCTGTGCCTATCCAAAGCCAGGAGCCAGGATCTTTCTCTGGGTCTTCCCATGCAGGTGCAGGGTCCCAAGGACTTAGGACATCTACTACTTCTTTTCCAAGCTATAGCAGAGAGCTGGATTGGAAGTTGAACAGCTGGTACTTGAACCAGTGCTCATATGAGATGCCAGAACTACAGGTGGGGCTTTATCCACTATGCCATAGTGCCAGCCCATCCCTATTTTTTTTAAAGAAAGCTTTTATTTAATGAACACAAATTTCACAGGTACAGCTTTAGGAATTTAGTGGTTCTTCCCCTCATATCCACCCTCCCACCTCCACTCCTGTCCCACATCCTACTCCCTCTCCCATCCCATTCTCCACTAAGATTTTTAATTAAATTTATATACAGAAGACCAATTCTATGCTAAGTAAAGATTTCCACAATTTACTTCCACACAGACACACAAAGTATAGAGTTTGCAAACAAGTTTTACAGTTAACTTTCATAATACAACTCATTAAGGACAGAGGTCCTACATGGGGAGTAACTGCACAGTGACTCCTGTTGTTGATTTAACAATTGACCCTCCTACTTATGATGTCATTGATCACCTGAGGCTATTGACATGATCTGCCAAGGCTACGGAAGACTTTTGAATCCACCAACTCTGTCAGTATTTAGACAGGGCCATAAGCAAAGTGGACGTTCTCTCGTTGTTTCAGAGAAGAGTATATCCTTTGATGGCTCCTTTTTTTTTCACTAGGGTCTCATTCATAGAGAGCATTCACGTAGATCCATTTTTGCCATAGTGTCTTGGTGTGCCTAAGGTGACACACCCAGCTTTGGCGTGGTAAATCTTCTCTTTTTTTAATCAGAAAGGAAATTTATTCTGCCCAGCTGAGCTCCTCTCCTCAAAGGAGATCAGCACGTGAGCGCAAGCCCCAGTGGGTATAATATTGATCTGCTCTGTCTGAAGGACCACACCAAGGATCTGTGCTGTCCTCAGTGTAAGTTCAGTTTCCCCAGCAATGTCTCTCACCAGGTAACCAGGAAACCCTGAGCATGTGGTGTCTCCCACTGTGACTGCTCAAAGTCCCAACCACACAGTGAATCCTCCCCCACACCCTCAGTTTTTTTTCACGCCCCAGTACAGAAGCCTAACACAGTTACAAGCTCCTAGCCCTATTATTTTTCCCCACCAGAGTCAGGAGTCTCCACTCTGCTAGTTGCTGGGAACAGACAAGAGCTGGTGCAACTGTTACATATGTCCAAAATGGTGCCCACCCTATTGGCTTGTTACAGGATGCTATTGTATAGTATTCGGGGAGAGAGAAACCTGTCCATTCAAACCTTTTTTTTTTCTCCTCTAGTTTGGCTGGGGCTCCAGGCTGGGTTCCTCTAGGTTCTTCCTGCTGCTTTTTTTGCCAGTGCCCTGGGCTGCTGGGGTCTGGTCTCACCTCACTTTCTAGTGCTGGTGTGTATGTTCCCAGCTTATAGAGTCCCAAGCCCTGGGCACTCACGCCTTTCACGTGGGTCCACTGTGTCCCTCTAATTTCTGTAGAGTTTCCTTTGCCATTTTCTCCCTAACTCTTCGCTGAGACTGTACTCTCCACTTTTTTTTTTAAGCTATCTTTTCCTGGGCTATAGCAGTAAGCTCCCACCCTACTCTGCCATCTTGGAACCCTCCCCCTCCCACAAAATCATTTGTTTCTGGCCCTGCCAAGGCAACTGCAAGTGGGGTTTTAATTTCAATAAATCTGTAGTATATTAATTTTAAGCTGATAATTTTATATTGCTAGTGTGGAAAATAGGCCACCTGAGACCACCTACCCACCAAAGGAAGGATTCATACATGAAGGTAGCAGAAAGTGAGGCATTTATTGACCAGCAGGTAGAAGTAAGCATCTGTCTCAGAAGTTTGGTTCCTTTTTACTTGTCATGCAAGCTTCCCTTCCCCCAGTTTGAACAACTTTGGGAGGAACAGTCTCAATACAACACGGGGGGTTGGGTGTTGCTGGGCAGTTAGGATGGGGTGGGGGATGTTACACTGTGGTTTCATAGTGGAAACTGTTAGGAAGTTAGAAATTAGCCTATGTGTGGATGAGGATCATAGGAAAAGAAGTTTAAAAAAATATAACAGCCTTGGAAATGTACCTTAGAAGCAGCTCAGTATTTCACACTACAAAATCCTGCCCATACCCCAGTAGCTCTGCAGGTGGTTCCATACCTCCATCAAATAAAGTTCTTCTCTCCTCCCTTGAATAATTTTTTCCAGGACCTGGTAGGCTATTCCATCTAATAACTTTGGGCAATAAAGCTTTTGCAGCCTTCTCCCAAGGAAGGCACTCTAGGGAAGCTTGGAAGGAATTTACCTAATTCACACTCAGCAATTCCTCTGTCCAGGAGAAGAAGGAGGGGAAGCAGAAATGGTGGGAAGAACCAGACCCCATTCTCTTAAAATCCTATCTCAATGTAAACCAGGCTCCCCCCCCCCCTCATTTTTTCTGGAGAGGGGCTCATCCATCCTGATGGATGCTATACCTCATTAAATCTTGATACCTGGCTTACCACTTCTCTCTTTCGTACATCTGAATTATTTCTTGAGTGAAGACATGAACCTATTCCAATCATCTCTACTAAGCGAGCTCATCAGTTGATCTATTTTTTTCCCCATTTAGTCCCCTTGAAGCTGGGGACTAGGCCCTAGCATCATGGCTGTACTTAGCTTCAGCTAAGTTCTTATGAAAATACACCATTGGGACACTTCTTTTTAAAATTTTATTTATTTACTTATTTATTTTCTTTTTTTTCAGGAAAACACAAACCATCTTATTATAATATATGGGCATAAATTAAATCTAAATAAATTTAATAATTTAAAAATTTTTAACTTTTATTTAGTAAATATAAATTTCCAAAGTACAGTTCATGGATTACAATGGCTTTGCCCCCCATAAAATTGCTCCCACTTGCACCTCTCCCATCTTCCACTCCTTCTCCCATTCCATTCACATCAAGATTCATTTTCAATTATCTTTATATACAGAAGATCAATTTAGTATATATTAAGTAAAGATTTCATCAGTTTGCACCCACACAGAAATACAAAGTGTAAAATACTGTTTCAATTCTAGTTATAGCATTATTTCACATTGGACAACATATTAAGGACAGATCCCACATGAGGAGTAAGTACACAGTGACTCCTGTTGTTGACTTAACAATTTGACACTCTTGTTTATGGTGTCAGTAATCTCCCTAGGCTCTAGTCATGAGTTGCCAAGGCTATGGAAGCCTTTGAGTTTGCCGACTTTGATCTTATTCAGACAGGGTCATAGTCAAAGTGGAAGTTCTCTCCTCCCTTCAGAGAAAGGTACCTGCTTCTTTGATGGCCCTGTTCTTTCCGCTGGGATCTCACTCAAAGAGATCTTTCATTTAGGGTTTTTTTTCCCAGAGTCTCTTGGCTTTCCATGCCTAAAATACTCTCATGGACTCTTCAGCCAGATCCGAATGCCTTAAGGGCTGATTCTGAGGCCAGCGTGCTATTTAGGACATCTGCCATTCATTGAGTCTGCTGTGTATCCCGCTTCCCATGTTGGATCGTTCTCTCCCTTTTTGATTCTATCAGTTAGTATTAGCAGACACTAGTCTTGTTTGTGTGATCCCTTTGACTCTTAGACCTATCAGTGTGATCAATTGTGAACTGAAATTGATCACTTGGACTAGTGAGATGGCATGCAACCTGGATGGGATTGTATTGGAATCCCCTGGCACATTTCTAACTCCACCATTTGGGGCAAGTCAGCTTGAGCATGTTCCCAAATTGTACAACTCCTCCATCTCTTATTCCCACTCTTATATTTAACAGGAATCACTTCTCAGTTAAATTTAAACACCTAAGAATAATTGTGTGTTAATTACAGAGTTCAACCAATAGTACTAGAACAAAAAAATACTTAAAGGCATAAAGTATTACACTGTACATCAATAGTCAGGCCAAGGGCTGATCAAGTCACTGTTTCTCATAGTGTCCATTTCACTTCAACAAGTTTCCCGTTTGGTGCTCAGTTAGTTGTCGCTGATCACGGAGAACATATGATATTTGTCCCTTTGGGACTGGCTTAATTCACTCAGCATGATGTTTTCCAGATTCCTCCATCTTGTTGCAAATGATCGGGTTTCATTGTTTTTGACTGCTGTATAGTATTCTATAGAGTACATGTCCCATAATTTCTTTATCCAGTCTACTGTTGATGGGCATTTCGGTTGGTTCCAGGTCTTAGCTATTGTGAATTGAGCTGCAATAAACATTAAGGTGCAGACAGCTTTTTTTTTTTTTTTTTGCCAATTTCATTTCCTTTGCGTAAATTCCAAGGAGTGGGATGGCTGGGTTATGGTAGGGTTATATTTAGGTTTCTGAGGAATCTCCAGACTGACTTCCATAGTGGCTTAACCAGTTTGCATTCCCACCAACAGTGGGTTAGTGTCCCTTTATCCCCACCTCCTCGCCAGCATCTGTTGTTGGTAGATTTCTGAATGTGAGCCATTCTAACCGGGGTGAGGTGAAACCTCATTGTGGTTTTGATTTGCATTTCCCTGATTGCTAGTGATCGTGAACATTTTTTCATGTGTCTGTTGGCAATTTGGATTTCCTCTTTTGAAAAATGTCTGTTGAGGTCCTTGTCCCATCTCTTAAGTGGGTTGTTTGTTTTGATGTTGTGGAGTTTCTTGATTTCTTTGTAGATTCTGGTTATTAACCCTTTATCTGTTGCATGGTTTACGAATATTTTTTCCCATTCTGTCAGTTGTCTCTTGACTTTCCTGTTTCTTTTGAAGTACAGAAAATGCTTAATTTGATGCAATCCCAAATGTTAATTTTGGCTTTGACTGCCTGTGCTTCCGGGGTCTTTTCCAAGAAGTCTTTGCCTGTGAATATATCTTACAGGGTTTCTCCAATGTTCTCCAATAATTTGATGGTGTCAGGTCATAGATTTTAGTCTTTAATCCATGTTGAGTGCATTTTTGTGTAAGGTGAAAGGTAGGGGTCTTGCTTCCTGCTTCTGCATGTGGAAATCCAGTTTTCCCAGCACCATTTATTGAATAGGCTGTCTTTGTTCCAGGGGTTGGTTTTGGATCCTTGATCATATATAAGTTGGCTGCAGATGTTTGGATTGATTTCTGGTGTTTCTATTCTGTTCCATTGGTCTATCCATCTGTTTCTGTACCAGAATCATCCTGTTTTGATGACAACTGCCCTATAGTATGTCCTGAAATCTGGTATTGTGATGCCTCCGGCTTTGTTTTTGTTGTACAAGATTGTTTTAGCTATTCCAGGTCTCCTGTGTCTCCATATGAATTTCAGCATCTTTTTTTCCAGATCTGAGAAGAATGTCTTTGGTATTTTGATTGGTATTGCACTGAATCTACAAGTTGCTTTTGGGGATATGGACATTTTGATGATATTGATTCTTCCAATCCATGAGCATGGAATATTTTTCCATTTTTTGGTATCCTCTTCTATTTCTTTTTTTAAGGTTTTGTAATTTTCATCGTAGAGATCTCTAACGTCCTTGGTTAAGTTTATTCCAAGGTATTTGATTGTTTTTGTAGCTATTGTGAATGGGATTGATCTTAGAAGTTCTTTCTCAGCTGTGGCATTGCTTGTGTATACAAAGGCTGTTGATTTTTGTGCACTGATTTTATATCCTGCTACTTTGCCAAACTCTTCTATGAGTTCCAATAGTCTCTCTCTCTCTCTCTCTCTCTCTCTCTCTCTCTTTTTTTTGACAGGCAGAGTGGACAGTGAGAGAGAGAGACGGAGAGAAAGGTCTTCCTTTTGCCGTTGGTTCACCCTCCAATGGCTGCTGTGGCCAGCGTGCTGTGGCCGTCGCACCACGCTGATGCGATGGCAGGGGCCAGGTGCTTCTCCTAGTCTATCATGGGGTGCAGGGCCCAAGTACTTGGGCCATCCTCCACTGCACTCCCTGGCCACAGCAGAGAGCTGGCCTGGAAGAGGGGCAACCGGGACAGAATCCAGCACCCCGACTGGGACTAGAACCTGGTATGCTGGCGCACCAAGGCAGAGGATTAGCCTAGTGAGCCGCGGCGCCAGCTCCAATAGTCTCTTAGTAGAGTTCTCTGGGTCCCCTAGATAAAGAATCCTATCATTTGCAAAGAGGGATAGTTTGAGCTTTTCCTTCCCAATTTGTATCCCTTTAATTTCTTTTTCTTGCCTAATAGCTCTGGCTAAAACTTCCAGAACTATATTGAATAGCAGGGGTGAGAGTGGGCATCCCTGTCTGGTACCAGATCTCAGTGGAAATGCTTCCAACTTTTCCCCATTCAATAGGATGTTGGCTGTGGGTTTTTCATAGATTGCTTTGATTGTATTGAGAAATGTTCCTTCCATACCCAGTTTGCTTTGAGTTTTCATCATGAAAGGGTATTGTATTTTATCAAATGCTTTCTCTGTATCTATTGAGATAATCATATGGTTTTTCTTCTGCAGTCTGTTAATGTGGTGTATCATATTGATTGTTTTGCAAACATTGAACCATCCCTGCATACAAGGGATAAATCTCACTTGGTCTGGGTGGATGATCTTTCTGATGTGTTGTTGCATTCTATTGGCGAGAATTTTATTGAGGATTTTTGCATCTATGTTCATCAGGGATATTGGTCTGTAATTCTCTTTCAATGCTGCATCTTTTTCCGGCTTAGGAATTAAGGTGATGCTGGCTTCATAGAAAGAATTTGGGAGGATTCCATCTTTTTTGATTGTTCTGAATAGTTTGAGAAGAATTGGAGTTAGTTCTTTTTTAAATGTCTGGTAGATTTCAGCAGTGAATCCATCTGATCCTGGGCTTTTCTTTGTTGGGAGGGCCTTTATTACTGTTTCAATTTCTGTCTCAGTTATAGGTCTGTTTAGGTTTTCTATTTCTTCCTGGTTCAATTTCGGTAGGTTGCATGTGTCCAGGAATCTATCCATTTCTGATAGATTTCCCTGTTTGCTGGCATACAAGTCCTTATAGTAATTTCTGATTATTCTTTTTATTTATGTGGTGTCTGTTATTGCATTCCCTTTTTCATCTCTGATTTTATTGATTTGGGTCTTTTCTTTTTTTAGTTAGTTGGGCCAATGGGGTGTTAATTTTGTTTATTTTTTCAAAAATAAGCTCCTCGTTTGGCTGATTTTTTGTAATGTTTTTTTTTGGATTCAATCCTGTTGATTTCTTCTCTGATTTTAATTATTTCTCTTCTCATACTATATTTGGGTCGGTTTGCTGCAGATTTTCTAGATCCGTGAGATGCATTGAAAGCTCATTTATTTTGTGCCTTTCCAATTTCTTGATGTAGGCACCTGTTGATATAAACTTTCCTCTTAACACTGCTTTTGCTGTGTCCCATAAGTTTTGGTATGTTGTGCTGTTATCCTCATTTACTTCCAGAAAATTTTTGATTTCTCTTTTGATTTCATTCAGGAGCATGTTGTTCAATCTCCATGTGTTTGCATATGCTCTAGGGATTTCCAACTTCATTCCTTTATGGTCTGAGAAGCTGCATCGTATGATTCTAATTCTTTTGAATTTGCTCAGACTTGCTTTATAGCCTAGTATGTGGTCAATCCTGGAGAAGGTTCCATGTACTGCTGAGAAGAATGTAAATTCTTTATGTGTAGGATGAAAAGTTCTGTAGATATCTGTTAGATCCATTTGGGCTATAGTGTCATTTAAATCTACTGTCTCCTTGTTGATCTTCTGTCCTGTTGATCTATTTCTGAGAGTAGAGTATTGAAGTCCCCCAGTGCTATTGTATTGGGGTCTAAGTCTCCCTTTAAGTCCCTTAACAGATCTTTTAAATAAGCTGGTGCCCTGTAATTAGGTTTATATACATTGATAATCGTTATATCTTCCTGTTGAATTGATCCCTTAATCATTATATAGTGCCCCTCTTTGTCTCTCTTAACAGTTTTTGTGGTAAAGTTTATGTTGTCCGATATTAAGATGGCTACACCCGCTCTTTTTTCATTTCTGTTGGCATGGTATATCTTTTTCCAGCCTTTCACTTTCAGTCTGTATGGATCTTTGTTGGAAAGATGTGTTTCTTGTAAGCAGCAAATATTTGGGTTTTGTTCCTTAATTCAGTCAGCTAATCTGTGTCTTTTAACTGGACAGTTCAGGCCACTAACGTTCAATGTGACTATTGATAAGTAGTAACTTTGCCCTGCCATTTGCCAAAGATACTTCTTTCTAATATATGCTTTGAACTTCCTATGTTCTTTTACTGGGAGGTTTCCTTCCTTTACCTTCTTTCATATTGATGGTCGTGTTTCTGTGTTTCCGTGCGTAACACATCTTTAAGCATCTTTTCCAGGGCTGGATGAGTGGCGACAAATTCTTTCAATTTCTGTTTGCTGTGAAAGGTCTTTATTTCACCTTCGTTCACAAATGAGAGCTTTGCAGGATATAATATTCTGGGCTGGCAGTTTTTCTTAGTACCTGGGCTATGTCTTGCCATTCCCTTCTAGCCTGTAGGGTTTCTGGTGAGAAGTCTGCTGTGAGTCTAATTGGAGATCCTCTGAGAGTAATCTGACATTTCTCTCTTGCACATTTTAGAATCTTTTCTTTATGTTTCACTGTGGTGAGTTTAATTATAACGTGTTGTGGTGAGGATCTCTTTTGGTCATGGTTACTAGGGGTTCTATGAGCTTCCTGTACTAGGATGTCTCTGTACTTCTCCAAACCCGGGAAGTTCTCTGTAAGTATCTCACTAAAAAGGCCTTCTAATCCTTTCTCTCTCTCTCTGCCTTCAGGAATTCCTAGAACCCAAATGTTGGGTTTTTTAATAGTATCCTATAGATTCCCAACAATATTTTTTAGATTTCTAATTTCCTCTTCTTTTCTTTGGTTTGACTGTAACCGTTCCTGTGCTCTGTCTTCTAAGTCCAGTATTCTCTCTTCTGTTTCACTGACTCTGTTTTTAAGGCTCTCTAATGTGTTTGTCATTTGATATATTGAGTTCTTCATTTCATTTTGATTTCTCTTCACTATCACACTTTCCAGTTCTACTAGCTTCTGCATTTCATTTTGATTCCTCCTTAAGATTTCATTTTCTTGAAGGAGATTTTCTATCCTGTCCAGTAAGGATTTCCGTAGGTCAAGCATTTGTTTTTGAAAACTTCTAATTGTTCTTATCATAAATTTTTTGAAATCCATATCTTGCGTTTCTTCCATCTCATCATCTTTATAATCTTGGCTTGGGGTGTCTTATTCATTTGGGGGTGCCATAATGTCTTCCTTGTTCTTGTTTCCTCAGTTTCTGCGTTTGTTGCTTGTCATTGTGGAGATATTCTTTGGATTCTTCTTCCCTTGCTGTGGTGTTTTTTTCTTGTTATACTATGACTGTATTAAGTGGATTGTCTGCTTTTGATGGAGCCTTAGAGACTTGAGATGGGTGTGGCCTGAGAGCTCTATTTGGTTCCTCAGGGTTAAGGGTGTGCCAAAGGTGACACTCCCACCCAGGTTAGGCGTGGTAAATCAATCTATCTTTCTTTCTTTCTTTCTTTCTTTCTTTCTTTCTTTCTTTCTTTCTTTCTTTCTTTCTTTCTCTCTTTCTTTCTTAAGAAGGGAAGTAATTCTACACAGCTGAGCAGAATTGAAGGTAGTTAGCAGGTGAATGATATACCCATAGGAGCCAGCTATCGGAAGCTCTTTCCCAAGGACCACACAGGGAATCTGTTCTGCCCTCAGTGTGGGCTGAAATTCTCCTGCAGTCTCCCACTGGGTTGCCAAGGTTACTGAATTGTAGCATCTCTGGAGAGTACTCACATGAATTCCATGAGTTCTCTCACCTACCGTATCTTTTTTCATAGTCTCAGTTCATTAGCACCACACATTCACTAGGTCCTAATTGCCTGTTATTTCACACCCTCCCCCAGGGTCATGTTTTTCTGCTTGGCTGAGGGCGGGTGCAGTCCTGAGGTTATTTATTTATTTTCAAAGATTTATTTATTTATTTGAAAGGCAGAGTTACAGAGATGCAGAGGCAGAGAGAAAGAGAGAGAGAGAGAGAGAGAGAGAGATCGGTCTTCATGCTCTGGTTCACTCCCCAGATACCTGCAATGGCTGGAGCTGGGCTGATTTTAAGCCAGGAACAGGAGCTTCTTCCAGGTCTCTCATGCTGGTGCAGGGGGCCCAAGGACTTGAGCCATCCTCTAAATCTTTCCTGGGCGTATCAGAGAGCTGATGGAAGTGGAGCAGCTGGGACTTGAAGCTGAGCCCATATGGAATGCTGGCACTGCAGGTGACAGCTTTACCTGCTATGCCTCAGCACTGTTCCCTATTGGATTATTTCTAACAGCCATTCTGTGATGCTACAAAGTCCAAATGGACCTTGGCAAAATAAAAATTACCTATTTCTGCTTGTAGGGACAAACTGGTGAAGGGAGAAACTTTGAAAGATAATATTTCAGCCCAAGATTAGTTCAACCCCTGATCTGTCCCTGATCTAACTGTATATCAAAAGATAAATTATGTGATCTGTTGAGGAAAATCATGTCATGCAGAATCTATAATACTTCATAATCAAGGTTTCAAAAACATTTTGTTAGTCATCCTAAATGTGTTAGTCACCTATATCCACAGCTCAGTTATATAATAAGCAACCATAAAATCTTATATGCATGCAATGAGCATTGCCTTCTTGTATATCTACAAGTTGACCACAGTAGTTCTGCCTGAAGTGGGTATCAACAGGTTAGTTGAAGTACTTCTTGACTTTAGGTTGCCAGTCTGTATATCCGCAGGAGTGCTTTTCGTCTGCCTGTTTCATTCATTGGTTAAATGGCCAACAGTTACCAAGACTCCATTCTTATTTGAGAAGGATAGAACCACAAATGAGCAGAAGCAACCATACCAACACATTTCAGATACTTCCCATACCACTTGTACTATATACTCAGTTACTAATGCCATTTGGAAAGATCCAAAGATCCTTGGATCTTTGGATCCAATGATTGGTATGTACTTTCCATCACCAAAAAGGCCATGAGAATTACATAATATTAATACTATGACAGTGCAAGGGATGGAAAGATGGGAGACATGAGAGCAGAATTCAATTTATCATGGTTTATTCTCTTCTTCACAATTATGTGTCGTCTTCACACATTCAAGACATTTTGACACTCATGTAAAGGCTCTGAAACTCCTACAGTTATGTAATCGGTTACAATTAGATATGTTTATTACAAGAATCCCAAGATTTTATATCATTTAAAAAGATAAATAAATCTCATTTATTATTTCAATAAAATAAAGCATACCATCATCTCAAAGAATATAATAAATTAATTAAGATTCAATATCATTTATGATAAAAACTCAATGAACTAGTAATAGAAGGGAATTTCTTAAACCTGATAAAAGATAGTTATAAAAATCCTACAATTCATTAGAAGCTATAAAATGGAGACACTCTCATCAACCAAGTCTTCCTTGTTGATTAACCAGAGCAATTGCATAAGGAGCGACTTCCCTTTGTGGACCATGACCTCTTTTAAAAAATTCCTGTTGTAGTCCATGGCCTATTTCTTAACTGGATTGTTAGTTTTCTTGTTATTGAGTTTCTTGATCTCTTACATACTGATGTAATCCTACTTGTCTATTTTTGCTTAGATTGCCTGTGCTTCAGGGGTCTTCTCCAAGAAGTGTTTTGCAACACAATGGGTGCAGCTGGAAACCATTATAGTTAGAGAAATAAGCCAGTCCCAAAAAGACAAATACCTTATGTTTTCCCTGATCTGTGACAACCAATAGAGTAAAAACATATAATGTATATGAACAAAATTGACATTTTGGGATTCCATAATTGTTTACAGCCCTGGTCTCTACTGTTGAGGAAGAGTGTTATTTTCTGCTTGCTATTGGTCGAATCCTTTACTTAGTGTAGGGATAATCTTGTTAGTATAAAATAAACTGAATGTAGGAGGCCGGTGCTGTGGTGCACTTGGTTAATCCTCTGCCTGTGGCACCAGCATCCTATATAGGTGCCAGTTCTAGTCCTGGTTGCTCCTCTTCCAGTCCAGCTCTCTGCTGTGGCCCGGGAAGGCAGTGGAGGGTGGCCCGGGTGCTTGGGTCCCTGCACCCACATGGGAGACCTGGAGGGGGCACCTGGCTCCTGACTTCTGATTGGCTCAGCTCCAGCCATGGCGGCCATTTGGGGAGTGAACCAGTGGAAGGGGGACCTTTCTCTCTGTCTCTCTCTCTCTCACTGTCTATAACTCTACCTGTCAAATAAAAAAAAGTAAATAAACTGAAAGTAGATCATCTTAAACATTAAAAGAAAGTATAAGAAAGGAAGGAGGAGGGAGGGTAGGGTGGGAAGTATCACTATGGTCCTAAATCTGTATATATGACATATGAAATTTGTTCATTTTAAAAATGAAATAAATAATATTTAAAAAAATCCTACAGTACACATCATAGTGAATGGTGAAATTTCTGTATATTTCTATATAATAGTGACATTTCTTTGGGATCATGACCAAGGCAAAGATGATTATTCTTACTACTTTTATTCAGCATTGTACTAGTGAATCAAGCCAATGGAATAAGTTAAGGAGAAAAATTGTTCAAAAGGGTAGAAAAGAAAGATGTAAAATTGTCATTATTCACACATTAGATGCTTGTACATGTAAAAGTATAACAGATTGCTAAAAATATGATAAATGAAATTAGCAAATTTGACTATTTGGTCAATATTAAATAATTATATGTATCTATAGAAGTATGTAAAATAATCAAATGAAGAGAAGATATATTATCAATAACATAAAATACTTGATATAAAAATAAAGGTATATAAAACAGTACACAGATCTCATTAAGAGAAATTAGACTTAAATAATCCAAGTAACGGATGATATTTATAGATTGGATGAGTCAGTGTTATGTAGATGTCAGTTCTGTCCAAATTGACATGTAGATTCAACACAATTTTATTTATATCACAGTAGCATACATATATGTGTGTGTATAAATTGACACACAGATTCTGAAATTATAAGGGAATGCCAGTAGTCAAAACTAACCAAATCATCCTAAAACGAACAAACCTGGAAGGCATATTTTCCATGTTAGAGGAAAGTGCCATTGACAATACACACAAGAGGTTTGGCAGTGTTCATCCAATTACAGTATTTACTGATTCTAATACACACTGTACTACTCAAAAGCCCTCAGCTTGGCTGAGTGATGGAGTAACTATTCAATGTGTAGTTGAGATAACAGGGAGAAATGAATTCCTTGTGAGAATGGGATGCCGTCTTCTGGGATAAAGTGTACAGCCTAAATCAACTAAAAAGGTATAATGTTGTGTCTGCAATGAGTTGTGCTGTGATTTGAATATGATTTGTCCCCACCAAAACTCATGTGTAGGCTTATACCTCAATGTAACAGTATTGAGAATTGGTGATTCCGAATATATAACTAAGTCATGGAAGTATCACTTTCATAAAGGGATTAATGTAGTTTCTGAGGAACTTGGATATATGTATTTATATTAAGAATGCATAATTTAAAACTGACTCTCCTCTGCTAGCCCCTCTGTTGCTTCTCTTACCACGCGTGCTTCTCTTTGCACTTACCCATCTGCCAAGCGACCCTCACCAGAAGGTGAGCAGATGCTTGAGATGTGCTCTTGGATCTCTAAAACTGTGATCCAAAACAGTCTTGTTTTCTTTATATATTATCTAGCCTCAAATATTGTATTAAACTAAGACAGGTAGACTTTGGATCCACTTTCCTAGAGGGTTAAATCATGTGTTGCACCAGTCACCACCATTCCCAATGTGGAATGTGTGTGCTCCTTGCTTCAACTCAAAAGTCTGTTACAATTAGCTTCATAAAGGTCCATCGAACTGATATCTCTGCAGCCGTTTGGCCACTGTTTTCTCATGACAATAGATCTGGAGACAAGGAAGGGAGACAAGAAATTCAAAGTGATCTTGGTCATGAAGACTAGTTTATGGACTGCAGTTACATAAAGAGTCAGGGAAGAGTATGAGTGGCACCTGATTCACTACCAAAAATCTGAGAAGTGAATTTCATAGGTAAATGACAAGTGCAGCTGCTATGGTATGAGAATGACTTAGGACCCAGAGGGTCAGATGGTCATTTAACACCAGGTGCAAATGGGGGAAGATACAGTTCTTCCAAGTGACCTTCACGTTACAAGTTTCACTAAGAAAGGAGGGCACACGACGAGAGAAGCTAGCATAGCATACACAAGTGGATACATGCAACGGGGGTAGAATTCTACTGCTTCTGATGGCATTTCTCCCAGGTCCAATCTTCTAGACAAACTACTCAACCCACCAGCTGCTGGGAATGTTTGTTGCTGAGGGTTTACAACTGTAAAATTCTGTGGACTTGCTCTCAAGAAAGGAACTAGCTCATCCACAGTTCAGACTCCTCTCCAAGCCATAGTTGCATTCCTCATTTTGAGACAACTCTGAAAGATCATTCCAATTCTAGTCTTCAGATTAGCCTTGGTTTATGTTTCATTTCCCCCAATCCTGTTTTCTTCATTTCCCTGTTAGATTGGCTCCCAATTACTCTGTCCAACAAATAATGCATATTTCCATCTGAGTCTGTTCCTACAGTTCCTTTCCTAGGACAGCTTTTCTGTTTAGTTTACAGTTATACTGTAAACACCTGAGGCTAGACATTTAACACACTGAGTGCAAAGACAGTGTCATTTCTTATTGCATCTCTTTGTACATTGCTGGTATTTAGCATATAATTTTTTACTAAATCAAGAATTTTCCTTTCCATTAGTCTGCCAACTTCTTGAGATCGCAGCTACATCTATTTTTTTTTCTTTATGTTTCTACATATTTTATGATAACCATTCAAAGAATGTTTTAAATAAATTTGCCTTGTTCTTTAGAAGGTAGAATCAGCACTTACATAACAAAAACAAAGTTAAAATATTCATTTGTATTGAAAAGCTCTTTCTTTTATGCCTAATAGCATCTGCTTTTCCGGAACCAAATCAGCATGTTTGATCTATTAACTGGCATGCATGGATGAACAGTGATCTTAAGTGGTTTGCCATTCTGCTATTTTAAATTATTTGGACATGCTCATAGAAAGGAAGAAGTTGCCAGACTTTTGTCGAGAGATACCAAACATTAAATGGATAAATTTTCTCAGGTGCTAATGATAATGATGGAAATTAGCTTATACCAGAGTCATCAGTGGGCTTGAGCTTCCCAGTCTCAGAAATTCTAAATTGGTAGAGTGCTTCTGTTGTAGTGGGGACAAGGACAGTTTGAAGGAAACCTCAGGGAGCCCTGATTCTATTAACTGTAATCATCATGGTGTTTCTGCTCATTGATACAGCACATTTTCCATTTGGCAATATATGCTGAAGCACATTTCATTAATTTGTGATTTCCTCTAAATAGCAACGTGTTTAGCTGAAGATCAGGATGTGACCTTATCAAAGAAATGGAAACAATGAAAGCAGAATGAAACGAGTCACTGTAGCATCTCGTAGGAAGCTTGCTCTTTACAGTGAGGTGCTTTGGACCAGGTCTACTGTAATAGTCCCTTCAAAGGCCTGCTTTCCCGAGGGTCCTGAATTCCCATGCAGAATCCTTCAGGGAACTGGAGTGTAGCCAGGCATTTTTTTTTCTTTCTTTCTTTTTTTTTTTTTTTTTTTTTTTTTTTTTTGACAGGCAGAATGGACAGTGAGAGAGACAGAGAGAAAGGTCTTCCTTTTTCTGTTAGTGCCAGGCACTGTTGTATCTGCCAGATAGCTGTGATTTCTCTGTATGCCGTCAAGAACTTGAAATTCTATTGCCACCCCAATAGCAGGCCCTTCAATACTATCAGACTTCTTGCTGCAGTTTTTCAGCTAGAGTTTGAGAGAAGGGGTAGGAGCATCTAACTGTGATTCTGAAGAACATTTGTGTGGCAGGATACATGTACCTCTGTTGATGAACACTGAAGTAGCCTAGCAGAAACTCAGCAGAGTAGAGCACGGTTCTTGGAATGAGACTGTGATATGATTATGGGCTGCCATGACAAATGTACTACCACTACAATGTTATACACTCATTGAGAAGTTAGACATATATATTCAGATGTTTCTGTTCAGTGTCTACTTATGTGAGAGGCTAATCCTTAATTAGGGAAGTTAAGAGTAATGTCTGTTCTTGGAAGATTCAACACTACATAAAAATTAGTGTTTCCCATTGCCTGATAGCTCCTATCTGCCCCTGAAGATCCATTCTCTGCCCTTTCCACATCCCTGTTCCATGAGGTTGACCTTTACAGATAATCTCAAACTCTCCCCCTATTTCTGGCTTTCTCTCAGTTCATTCAACAGAGAGGCCCCCAGGAGACCAGATGAAGGGAGAAGAATGAGGTCAGGGCATTTCCATCCATGGTATCTTTTTCCATAGGGCCTCCTTTGGGCTAGTTCTAAGTCTTAATTGGAGGTAACAGCCCTTAGCAATGTGATCCTCTCTAAATGGCTCTCTTTTATCTTCTAGGTACTAGTCGTTACTCCCTCCTTCCAGTCCTTCAGAAGTAAAGGAAATAATAATTGTAACCTATTTTGGCATTGCTACACTCTGTCCGCACTTTGTACATGCCTGTTCCTCCTCCCTCTCCTATTCCCATTCTTATTTTTTTTACTAAAATCTATTTTCAATTAACTTTATACACATACAATTAACTCTACACTAAGTAAAGAGTTCAACAAATTGTATGGGAAAAGAAGCTGTTCCTTAACAGTCTAGACAAGGGCTGTTCAAAGTCATTGCATCTCGAAGTATTAATTTTACTTCTATAGATTACCTTTTAGGTGCTCTATTATTTATCACAGATTAGGGAGAACATACAGCATTTGTCCTTTTGGGACTGGCTTATTGCATTAAGTATGATGTGGGGATCCTTCCAACTTTTCCCCATTCAATAGGATGCTGGCCATGGCTTTGCCATAAATTGCCCTGATTGTGTTCAGGATGTTGAGGAATGTTCCTTCTATACCCAATTTGGTTAAAGTTTTCATCATGAAACTGTTGCATATTATCAGTTGCTTTCTCTGCATATATTGAGTTAATCATATGGTTTTTGTTTTTCAGTTTGTTAATGGTATGTATCACATTGATTTGCAAATGTTGAACCATACCTGCATACCTAGTATAAGTACCACTTAGTCTGGTGAATGATCTTTCTGATGTCGATTGGCTAGTATTTTGTAGAGGATTTTTGCATCTATGTTCATCAGGGATATTGGTCTGTAGTTCCCTTTCTCTGTTGTATCTTTTTTAGGTTTAAGAATTAAGGTGGTGCTGGCTTAATAGAAGGAGTTTGGGAGGATTCCTTCCCTTTCAATTGTTTTGAATAGCTTGAGAATAATTGGAGTTAGTTCTTCTTTAAATGTCTGATAGAATTCAGCAGTGAAGCCATCCGATCTTGGAGTTTTCTTTGTTGGGAGCATCTTTATTACTGATTCAATTTCCATCTCAGTTATTGGTCTGTTTAGGTTTTCTATGTCTTCATGGTTCTAGTTAGGTAGGTTGTATATGCCCATTATATTTGTTTCTTCTGGATTTCTCAATTTGTTGGCATAAAGCTCTTTGTAGTAATTTCTAATGATTCTTTATATTTCTGTGGTGTATGTTGTTACATTTCCTTTTTCATCTCTAATTTTATTGATTTTGTCTTCTTCCTCTTTTTTTGGTTAGTGGAGTCAATGGTTTGTAAATTTTGTTTATTTTTTCAAAAACTAGCTTTTTGTTTCACTGATCTTTTGTATTTTTTGCTTTTAATTTTGTTGATTTCTTTTCTAATTTTAGTTATTTATTTTCTCCCACTGGTTTTGGTTTTGAATTGCTGTCATTTTTCTAGGTCCTTGAGATGTATTGATAGCTCATGTATTTGGTACCTTTCCAATTTCTTAATATAGACACCAATTGCTTTAAACTTTCCTCTAAACACTACTTTTTCTGAATCCCGTAAGTTTTGATATTTCATATTGTCATCTTTATTTGTTTCCAGAAATTTTTTGATTTATCTTTTTATTTCTTCAGTCCTCCCCCCTCCTTTCATTATGGAGCATATGTTCTAGAGATTCTTGAATTGTTGATTTCCAGCTTATTTCCATTGTGGTTAGAGATAATACATGATATGATTTTGATATTTTTGAATTTGCTGAGACTTACTTTATGGCCAATTCTAGAGAAAGTCCCATACACTGGTGAGAATAATGTGTATTCTGCATCTGTGGGATGAAAAGTTCCGTGGACACCCATTAGGTCCATTTGGTCTACAGTGTCAATTTACTCTGTTATTTTCTTGCTGATTTTCTGTCTGGTTGATAGGTCCATTGCTGAAAGTGGGATATTGAAATCCCTCATTACTATTGTATTAGAGTCTATGTCTCCCTTTTGATCCATTAACATTTCTTTTAAATAGCCAGGTGATCTGTAATTAAGTTTGCATACTTTTACAGTTGTCACATCTTCTTGTTGAATTGATCCCTTAATCAGTACATAGTGTCCTTATTTGTGTCTTTTAACAGTTGTTGTGTTAAAGTCTATTTTGTCTGATAGTTAGGATGGCCATACCAGCTCTTCTTTGTTTCTGTTAGCATGGAATATAATTTTCTGTCCTTTCACTTTCAATCTGCATGTTCCTTTGTTGTAGGCCGAAAATATATGGGTATTATTTTGTTTTTCCATTCAGCTAGTCTGTATCTTTTTTTCTCTTTTTTTGATTTTATTTATTTATTTGAAAGTCAGAGTTACACAGAGAGAGGAGCAGCAGAGAGAGAGAAAGAGAGGTCTTCCATCCAATGGTTCACTTCCCAGTTGGCCACAGCGGCTGGAGCTGCACCGATCCGAAGCCAGGAGCCAGGGGATTCTTCCAGGTCTCCCACATGGGTGCAGGGTCCCAAGATCTTGGGCCATCTTCTACTGCTTTCCTAGGCCACATCAGAGAGCTGAATGAGAAGTGGAGCAGCTGGGTCTTGAACCAGTGCTCATATGGGATGCCGGTGTTTCAGGCTGGGGCATTAACCCACTGCACCACAGTGCTGGCCCCACTAGTCTGTATCTTTTTAAAAATTTTTTATTTATTTGATAGATAGAGTTAGACAGTGAGAGAGAGAGACAGAAAGGTCTTCCTTCCATTGGTTCACCCCCCAAATGACAGCCACGGCCGGAGCTATGCCAATCTGAAGCCGGAAGCCAGGTACTTCTTCCTGGTCTCTAACACGGGTGCAGGTGCCCACCATTTGGGCCATTCTCCACTGCCTTCCGGGGCCACAGCAGAGAGCTGTACTGGAAGAGGAGCAACCGGGATTAGAACCCAGCACCCATATGGGATGCTGGCACAGCAGGCAGAGGATTAACCAACTGAGCCACAGTGCCAGCACCCTAGTTTGTATATTTTAACTGGATGATTGAGATAATTTATATTCAAGGTGACTATTGATATGTAATGACTTGTACCTGCCATTTTTCTATAAATAATCCTATTGTTTACTTGGATTACCTTGTACTTTTACTGAGAGAATTTCTGCCTTCACCTTCTTTCATAGTGATGATCATGTTTCTGTGTTTCTGTGTGTAGCACATCTTAAACTTCTTTTTTAAGTCTGGATGAGTGATGACAAATTCTTTCAATTTCTGTTTGTTATGGAAGGTCTTTAGTTCACATTCATTCATACGTGAGATCTGTGTAGGGTACCTTATTCTGGGTTGACAGTTTTTTTCTCTTATGACTTGGAATATATCTCACCATTCCCTCCTAGTACTTAGGGTCTCTGGTGAGAAGTCCACTGTGAATCTAATTAGAGAGCCTCTAAAATTAATCTGGAATTTCTCTCATGCACATTTTTAGAAACTTTTCCTTATGTTTTATTGTGGAGAATTTGACTACAGTGTGTCATGGTGAAGATATTTTCTGGTTATATCTATCGGGAGTTCTATTTGCTTCTCATACTTGGTCATCTCTTTCTTTCTCCATATTTAGGGAAGTTTTCTGTAATTATTTCATTCAAAATGCCTTCTAGCCCATTCTCTTTCCACACCTTCAGGTACTCTTAAGACCCATATGTTGGGATATTTGATAGTATTGCATAAGTTCTCAACACTGTTTTTTAGTTTTCTAATTTCTTCTCCCCCTTTTCTTTGGTCTGACTGTAAAATTTCCAGAGATTTGTCTTCTAAGTCATATATTATTTCTTTTGCCTCACCAAGTCTGTTCTTACAGACTTTCCACCATTTTTTAAATTTGTTCTGTTAACTTCTTCATTTCCAATATTTCATCTTGATTTCTCTTTAAAATCTAAATTTCTTGGGAAAAATTTCATTCATGTCATGTATAGTTTTCTTTAGTTCATGAATTTGATTCTGTTTACTTCTAAGTAATCCTATAAGCAATTTTTTGAATTCTGTTTGTGGCATTTAGTCAATCTCTTCATTTTTATTTTCTAGTATCTATGTGTTGTGTTTTTTGGTGGCATCATTTTGTCTTCCTTATTCTTGTTTCTTGAATTGCTGCATTTATTATTAGATATTTGTGGTGATACTTGTTGTTTTCTTTTTTTTCCCTTGTAATGGCTTTTATCTTTGGACAATGCCTCTGTGGCCTACTAGAGTGTCTGCTCTTTTAGTGCGTACCCAGAGGTGTGTGCTGGATGTGGTCATGGAGCTCTGATCAGTCTTTTGGGTGAGGGGAGTGTCCAAGGTGATACCAATTTGGGTCTGGCAAATCAGTCTCTCTCTCTCTCTCTCTCTCTGATCAAAGTGGAGGTTTGTTCTGTTCTGTTGGCATATTCCCATGCTCACTTCCTCTCCTCAAAGGAGACCGATGCCTGGGCATCAGCCCCAGTGGGTAAAATATTCATCCGCATTGTCACAAGAACCACACAAAGGATCCATGCAGTCCTCAGTCTGAGCATGGATCCTGCAGCAATGACCTTCACCAAGGAATCAGGAAGCCTGGAGCACCTGCAGCTGCCCACAGTGACTGCCCAAAATCCCAGCCACAAACTGCACCCTCCCATGTAGCCACAGTATTTTCAAAGTCCCAGCACATAAGGCTCACACAGTCATGAACACCTAGCCCCTTGTGAATTTTCCCAGCCAGTCTCAGGCATCTCCTCTCAGCTGGTTGCTGTGTGTGTGGACATGAGCTAGTACAGCTGTTTTGCATGTCCAAAATGGCACCTGCCCTCTCTCGGCTAGTTACAGGATGCCTGTGCTGGGTGGTTAGGGAGAGAGAAATGTTCTCCTTTTTTTCTCCTCTAGGTTGGCAGATACCCTGTCCATCACAGGGCTCCAAACCAGACTCATGCCAGGCTCTTCCTGCAGGTTTATCGCCAGTGGCTTGGATTGTTGCAGTCTGGTTTCACCTCACTCCGAAGCTGGGGCTGAGGCTCTTGTCTGCTGGGAGTTTTGAGTTGTGTGCATCAACACCCTCCACGTAGGTCCGTAGTGTCTCTCTAATTTGTGTGGAGTTTCCTCTGCCATTTTCTCCTGAGCACTTACCTGAGATTGCATTCTCTCCATTTTTTTAAACTATCTTCCCTTAGACTAGAGCAGTAAACTCCCTCCCTATTCGGCCATCATGAAAATTCCTCTTCTTGCCTATATTCTTAATGAAAGGAAATGATAATTACTACAAAAATAGGGTTTTTTTTTGTTCTTTTTAAGTTCACTGACTTAACTAAAAACCCTGTTGGAGTCATAGGATAGTTCCCATTTGTAAAGTTGCCTGAAGTGGCAGCATTTAAAGGAGAGACAGAAGGAAGGCATCAAAATCAGCAATAACCCTAATAAAAACATGAAGAGTTGTCATCAGGGCTGTATGTTTTCTCCAGACCCTTAGCCATGCGCCATGGAATTCTTGTAACACTGCCTTTATCATAATTCCTGGGGACTTGAGGGGGATTGGTGTGCATAGGGAATTTAGAGATTGTTCAGGACAGAGGTGAAGAAGCAACAGATTAATAAGGAGGTATAAGAAGATAAGAAGCGGCCTTCTCTGTTTTCAGAGTAATACCATTAACCACTGAGAAGTAATTATGAAGCAATCAAAAACTAAATTACAAATTTGTATCATAAAACAAAATAATTTAAAATATGCATTTTAATGGTTAAAAGAAGAACTGAGACTTGTTTACTTTTTACCTGAACAAGAAAATGTTTCTAGAACTGGACAGCATTCCAGATCAAAGGTTCTAAACTCCCCTCCCATATAAATATGTGAACTGCTTTTATAACAGAAAGACAAGAGCTTACATGATTGGTGTAATGTGGCCTTTGACTTATTTGGGTGTTAGGTGGAAGCTTTCAGTCTGTAATTGGCTAAGGAGATTCCTGCTGTGATTGGCTGCAGCTTAGTTGCTTAGCTACCAGAGTATACTCTTACATGGTTACAACCTATTTGTATATAAGACTAGGTTGCAGTTCACTACAAGCTGAGGCTCCTTTGGGCCAATATGTCATTCAAGTACAGAGACCGGTTTAGTGCGTTTTTTCCCACTTCAACAAAATAAAAAGGTAGAAATAAAAATACATTGGATTTTGAAATATTCTTATAGACTAAAAAATTACCAGCCTTTATTTTCTGTCATAAGCATAGCTTGTAAAGCTCAAACTCTTTGAGGAAAAATGTCTTTGTCAGGGCCATTGTCCAGCTCGCTGGATTTCGTAACTCTTCCCCAACAATTTTAGCTCTGGAAAGACAGGACAAAGGGTACTTTCTTTGACCTGGGTTTCATAATTACTCAAACTACTACTTGTTTTATGTCAAATAGTGTCTTGGGAAACACTGTATGAAAGTGTGATGGGAGTGAGCTTTGTTTGATTGATGTTTCCTGATTCACAAAAGTTTCCATGATGCAGCTGAGTTAAACTTTGGGGATATAATAGAGAAGTATTTTATGTATGGATTATATGAATAGTCTAATTAATTTCAAGTAGGATTCTAGTAAAGCAGAAATAAGTTAGATAATACATGTCAGTTTAGTAGTGGCATACTTTGTTCTGTGACAAAAAAAATGCAGTTAGCTTTTGAGGATATGTGTTTTAGAATCTTTAAAGTATTTGTTTATATATGTTTTTGACAAGCAGAGTCAGAGAAAAAGAGAGAGAGAGAGAGAGAGAGAGAGAGAGAGCTAGCTGCCCAATTAACTGCAACAGTCAAGGCTGTACCAGCCTGAATCCAGGAGCGAGAACTCTATCCGAGTCTCCTATATGAAAAGCAGAGAGCCAAGTACTTGAGACATCATCTGCTGCCCCCAGACAGATTATCAAGGAGTTGGATTGGTAGCAGGGGCAGGACTCAACCCCAGGTACTGCGACAAGGGATGTGGGCTTCCCAAGCAGTGGCTTAACCTACTGTGTCACAATGCTTGCTTCTATGCATTTCAATCGAAAAGTTTAATTTGTTTTTATGAAGAGTAACTCCTTTGGCCATATTATATAGCCTATCCTTGCAATATGTACTTTATTTATAAAAAAAAGTACATAATTGCAGAAACATAGAAAGTGATTTTTAAAGCAACATTTCAAACTCTTTTTTTTCTGATGCTTCATCATATATGAACAGAAATGTCCACTAGAGGTCTCTCCAACCTGAATTATTTCTAATTCCTGAAAGGAAATCTTATTTATTAAATTTTCAATTCTTTGTCTGCTCCTGAGAGCTGATGAAATTTCTCTGCATCTGACATTACCTTAGCCAAGGAGAGGGGCACACATATCCAAATTATTATACCTCCAAGTATATTTTATTTACAATGAAGATTGTTAGTTTTACCCCCTGTTCTGCAGAGTTCATGTTTTCATAAACTTGTAGAGACAAGTTTTCATGCTTCTGAGTGAGGACCAAAGAGCCCTTTAAAGATAATGACCACACGCAACTGTGTCCTTTGCAGCTTGCAGAGAAACTCTGGTAAACTATCAGCTAGAAGTGGTTACTATGACAAGTTATGTTCACTCCTATTCTTATCAAATGACAAAACATATGATGATCTCAATTAAAAAAATAACTTTGCTATGCAACCTCTAAAGGCAACTTTTTTGTCTTCTGATGCATTTATTTTGACCATTATGTCAAATTTCAGGAAGCTTGTGTACATGTAGGGACTTATTTCAGTGTGTATTTTTGACATAGTGAGTTCATGTGAGTGTATGGGTGTGTAGATAAAGCTATTCTAAGATTGCTTCTGGTGGATACATAAAATCATCTTTGGATATGTAAATTCTAAAACATAAAATTAAAATAGCAATAAAGTTTAGCAAACCTCATAATCCTCCCCAAAGCCTTTAATCTCACATCTGGTTCAATGTAAGAGAGAACTTGTAGCCAATGGACAGGGTACTCTGCTGAGAAGTCAGCATTGAAGATGAGCTGTGGCCACTGCACCTGAGTTGGATGTGTTTCACCATCTGTGAACTAATCCTTGGAAGTTATATCAATTCTTTAATGTAGCCCAAAGAAACCTGCAATACAAATGGAGAAAAAAAAAAGATAATTGACAAATACTGAATTGAAAATATGGCTAAGAGAGCAGAAAACCCAAATAAGTCTGATGCTTTTGAACTTGTAATTATTTTTCTTTTAAAAATCAAAGCCTTCAAAATTAAGACACTGAAGCAGGATCATATGTAAAAGTCCATTGTAGTACCTATCACAGCTAAATACAACCTCAAGCAATATAAAAGGATTGCTGTATTCCTGAATCACCTTGCATTGATAATAAAGACATGAGTACAAAATAATCTCAAGTTTTTTGCTGTTTGAACTGGATGAATACTAAACCTTTGGTGTTTTTCTGCTAGATTAGTGTAGGAATAACACGGAGTGTAAGGATAGTTGAGCTTAAATCTCAAACCATAGTAAGCAGAAATATAATGACTTAGAAATGCTTCTCCATGGTGATCAAAGTATGGAAGAATGCTTCCCTTAGATGAAACTGGAGTGTGACTCACTATTAAGACTACAATGACACTGCAAGCAAAGGATCCCATGTGCTCACAGCAGAGAAACATAACTCCAGATGGCCTGCCTTTGAAGTAGCACCACATTGTCTTCTGGCAGCTCTTACACATTGACAAGCTATGAAAACGAGGCACTTCCATTAGTTCCATTATTCTACTGACATAGCTGGAAGGGTATGCAAAGATGTTCTTGAAAGTGCTGCACATAATATTGAAAAAGCAGAACCAACTTACTATTCAACAGGAATGCAATATTCAGGTAGAATTATAAATGCTTGTGTATGCCCATATTTGTTAAAAAGGAATAACTTATCATATCAATAAATGGCAGAATGAGGTTATATACTTGTTTTCTAGTTATTTTTACTGCCAATAAGAAAATGAGTTTACATTTTGATTCCAGACACAATGACATATATGAGTATATGAATGTGTGTATATATATTTGTATGAATATATCCACACATGCATATATATATATATGAATAAGTACAACAATAATATTTACCCTTGCACTGCAGTATTTACTCTGTTATTTTACATTCTATTTAAGTTAATTATCTTAATGCTGGTCATTACCCACTGAATTGATTTTATTACACATCAATTAGTCATAACTCACAATTTGGATATCCTTGAATAATAAAATAATGTATAATAGAAGCTTTTGGGAACACCTAAATTCTCATGAGAAAAATCATGAAATCATAAGTGGAAATATAAATAGCAATTCTCTGTGCATGATGGAGTTTCTGATCCCCCCCTTTATTAGTTTGTCTTCATCCAGGAAACTACATTCTTAGGTAATTGGCAAAATGAATCGCATTTCATCAAAGAAATATTTTAGAATCTTAATGTCCTCATTCCTGATGCCCAACTGCATCCCCTCTCTCAATGGGTTTAGCTAGCGTGTATTCTAGTAGCTCTAATGACATCCTTATTCTTGGCTTCTGACTCAGAGTGCCTCAAAAAGGAGAAGAGAAAAGAAGAAAGAAAGAAAGGAAGAAAATAGGGGAGGGGCAAAGGAAGAAGGGAAAGAGGAAAGAATCTTGTGTATCTTCTCCAAGACTGATACATTTCCCCCTGGGGTGTGTGTGTATGTGTGTGTGTGTGTAGCTTTTGAGTACAGAGTTTATTTTTATGTTTTCCTAGAAATTGGGACTACATTTCTAAAAATCCTGATTGATCCCTTCCTTTCACTAACCCTTTGAATTTGAGAAATTTCACATCTTGTTGTTCCATGTCTTGGTTTCACTACTTGTAAACCATAATAGCTTTGCTGTTTGCATTTTAATGTCTATGAACTATGTTAGCTCAGGTGGGAATTAACAAGGTAACTGATTCTTCACTGGCAGTCATATATAATGCTGGATTATTAATACCTCAAAATTCATATTTCTTGCCCTACCCCAAAATTGCACCACAGGGAGAACACTGAAAACTGACTGCCTTTATTATGTATTAGACTTAGCTCAGTGGCTAAATCAAATCTAATGCCCCATTTTTTATATTAAAAATAGGTATAACATTTCTTTTACTCTCTTGAGTTATGTGACTACTTGCACTTATACTCCATAGAGTTGAAAAAAAGCCTGCTGGCACATGGAGGAAATTGTACTCTATTCCCATGGGTGCTTATTTATTCAGACACTATCTCCTATGGACATTGGTTCACCTAATTTTCAGTGTTGAAGGTCATTGCAATGTATAATTGATAGAAGGTCATACAAAAAGCTTTAAAAAGCTTTGTTCATACTCTGTGGTGATAAAGACACTCCAGGGACCAACTGCTGTTCAAAGACATAGCTATTGATATTGATAGTGAGTGGATAAGGCAAAAATTCTCTGTGGGCACAGATTACAAGATTTCTTTAAGTATAGGATTTGTGGACGATTCTGAGTTCATAAAGGGTGGTTGAGAAATGACAACACATGGGCCAAATCTGCTTCCTTGGAAGTTTCCTTTAGTTTGTGGCTATTTAAATTTTTTAAATTGGTTCCTAATATTAAAAATGAGAGGTTCCATATAAAATATGTAGTTAATTATTTTGCTGTTTGAACTGGATGAATACTAAACCTTTGGTGTTTTGCTGCTAGATTATTGTAGGAATAGCTTTTCTTGAAGATTCCTATCATCTGCTGAGCCTGCTCTCCTGTGAAGCACACTCTTTGGATCTGTGTGAGTGATGGACCTGAGCTTCTGAAGTCCGCACGGTCTAACTTGCACCCCTTCATTCATTCAGGTTTTGTGCCTAGAATTCCTAGGCATTTGAACTTGAGACCTCTATGCAAGCAAACATACTTATTATAATATCATAATAAGTTAATAAACACTTATTTTCTCATTAATTAAAAAACAAATAACACAAGTAGAAGGAAGTAAACAAACCAAGCCATAGATATTTCATGCAACTCTTGTCTCTAAATATACTCATTTTCTGTCTTATTTTCAAGCATAATTGGTTTCCTCTTGTTTCATTTACATTCTTTCACCCCATGCCATGGGCTTCTTACTTCTGGGAGGTGTTTTTTTTTTTTTTTTTTTTTTTTTTTTTTTGACAGGCAGAGTGGACAGTGAGAGAGAGAGACAGAGAGAGAAAGGTCTTCCTTTGCCGTTGGTTCACCCTCCAATGGCCGCCGCTGCAGCCGGCGCACCGCGCTGATCCGATGGCAGGAGCCAGGTGCTTTTCCTGGTCTCCCATGGGGTGCAGGGCCCAAGCACCTGGGCCATCCTCCACTGCACTCCCTGGCCATAGCAGAGAGCTGGCCTGGAAGAGGGGCAACCGGGACAGAATCCGGCGCCCCGACCGGGACTAGAACCCGGTGTGCCGGCGCCGCAAGGTGGAGGATTAGCCTATTGAGCCACGGCGCCGGCTTGGGAGGTGTTTTTATAAAAGGCAGATAATAGTGTCTGTTCAGCTCACCTTTCTGGATTATCATGAAGATCCAAGTGTAAAAGCTCTATATACATGCAAAGTATTATTATATCTATTATTCATGCCCAAGGACTGGCAGGTTCTTATAGGCCCGGCTGCTCTGGCTGGCTTGAAGTCTGTCATATCAGCACTAATAGGTAAAGCTGTTTCGGCACCTTTAAATTCATTTTCTGCAGTCCTTCGTTCTTTCATATTGGTGTTGAGGCAGCTCTTTTTCTCTGTCAACTCAGCACTCAATCTAACCAGAAAAATAAAAGTTCCCTTCAGTTTTTGTGACATGAACTGAAGATGTAAACCTGCTTGCACTTTGTTTTGCCCAATTTCCAGTTCATCCAGGTTCAACATGGCTCTGCCCCAGGCAGGCAGAAAGGGAGCAGCAGCCCCCAGGAGGTTTGTTTCCATACCAGTCCATTTCTTCAGAAAATCATCTGCAGTTGTATTGCCTATCTGAATGTCATACAACATTTTGTACAGCATTAAGGTAGGCTGACAATTAAATATAGAGATAAAAAGCTTGTCAACCAAAGAACTTGCAAATTTATGCATCTTAGCATGATCATGCTAAACTTCAGACTCTATAACCCAGCACTCATAATTTGACAAATTTGTATTTTTTTTTAACTGATACAACTCTCAGTACCCAGAATTGTGTCTGGCATAAGGTAGTACTCATTAATTTTCAAATTTTTATTGTTAAATGAATGAATATTTTTATCTGTTATGGTCTGAATACAGTTTGTATTCTCTGAAACTCCTGTTGAAATTTGATGGTCATTGTGGTGGTGTGAGGAGATGGGGCCCTTGATTGGTGAATAGGTCATTAAGAAGCATTAATTCAGTTCTTGGGGGATGGGTTAATTGCCAATACACTGGGTTGTTATAAAGCGAAAATTTCCCTCTTCCACATGCACCTGCTTTCCCTTCTACCATGAGGCCCTCACTAGAAGCCAAGCAGGTGCTGGCATTATACTCTTGGCCTTCCCAACTCCAGATCCAGGAACCAAAATAAAACTCATGTTTCTTATAAATTGCCCAGTTTCAGGTATCGTTATCCCAATAAAAAATGGACTATGTTCAATCCATGTCTAGAATTTTACTTAGAATAGAATTTCTGACTTCCATCTCCCTTCTCCAGATCTGCTTCTACCCTCCCTTTCTCTGTATTTGCAACTGGGTACCTTCTCAGTTACTAAGTTATACTGCTTTCTCTAGTTCTCTGATTTTCAACTTCCAACGCATCAGCAAGACCCTTTGATACTCCCTCTGTGATGTGACCTTTCTCTGAGGCACTTCTCACTTCTCGCCTTTATCACTGGTGCCCTATGACAAATCTTGCGGCTGGACTGCTCCAAGAGCCTCCTCCTCTAGCTTCCTGCCTCAATTTTCTTCCTACTGTCCTTTTTCCTCATAAAAGGCGAAAGGGACTTCTAAAAATATCATTCTGACCACATTATTTTGTTGCCAAGAATTCACCAGTGGCGTCTCACAGCGCTTGGACCAAGATGCAAACGTTTATCATAGTCAGCTCTATAAGGTCAAATATTTGTGGTTTGTAAAACCTGGCCTCACTGTAGAAACACCTGGAGAGGTGAAAAATATACAGAGCCTGAGATCTCACTGGAAACTGATCAAGTCTACATCTCCAGGGGTGAGAAGTTCAATTGATTCCACAGTGAGCATGCCTCCGTCTTTCATCTTTCCTATATGATTCATCACTTTCCTCTTCATCCACAGTACTTCAGCCACATGGGACTTCCTTTCTCTTTCCAGTAATCTGCATGTTATTCCCAACCTCAGAATTTTTGTTTACATTGTCTTTTGTTTTAAGAGGTTAACACTGTTTGAAAAATTTGTTTGAAAGGCAGAGAGGGAGGGAGGGAGGGAGGGAGAGAGAGATAGGGATATTCCATCTACTAATTCATTTCCAAATGCTCACAACAGCCAGGGCAGGGCCAAGGAGAAGCTAGGAGTCAGGAACTCAATTCAGGTCTCCCAAATACTTATACCATCACCTGCTTTCTCCCAGGGTTAGTATCATTAGCAATTCAGAATTGGAAGTAGAATCAGGACTTGAACTCCTGCATTCTGATTTGGGATGCAGGCGTCCTGGAAAATATCTGCTGAACCAAATGCAACCCTCTGCTGCTTTTGCATTCTGTCTGGGACACTACTCTTCTTTTCATGGCTCTCTTTTGACCTCATTCAGGGATCCTTTCAAACATCTCTTCAGTGGGCCCTGCTTTAATCTCTGTTGGCAATGTAGCAGCAGTCTGTGCCCTGAGGCCTTTCCTATGCCTTCACCCTGTTATTTTTTCTTTCTGGCACTTATCATGATCTGAAGTAATCTTATAGATTCATGAGCTAATCGATTTCTCTCGATGGAAAATAAAACCTATGGGGGCAAGGACATGACCTGGCTTTTCGGCTACATTTCCAGATGTGTTCCACAACTCTGTGTGGCTAATATTTTTTTTTTTAATTTTATTTTTTGACAGGCAGAGTGGACAGTGAGAGAGAGAGAGAGAGAGAGAGAGAGAGAAAGGTCTTCCTTTGCCGTTGGTTCACCCTCCAATGGCCACTGTGGCCGGTGCACCGCACTGATCCAAAGGCAGGAGCCAGGTGCTTATCCTGGTCTCCCATGGGGTTCACTTGGGCCATCCTCCACTGTACTCCCGGGCCGCAGCAGAGAGCTGGCCTGGAAGAGGGGCAACTGGGACAGAATCCGGTGCCCTGACTGCGACTAGAACCCGGTGTGCTGGTGCCACAGGCAGAGGATTAGCCTATTGAGCCTTGGTGCTGACTTGGATAATAGATTCTTTATTCTTGGTGGGCAATGTTGTCTCTGTCACAATTATTGTTGTACCTTGCCATTGTGGTGTGAAAGTAGCCAAGAATAAGATGGATAAATAGGTGTGGCTGTATTATAACAAAACTTTGTTTATAGACACTGAAGCTGGAATTTCATTTAATCTACACATGCTATGAAACATGAGTTTTTGAACAGATTTATTTATTTATTTCAGAGGAAGAGTTACAGAGAGAAGGGGAGAGACAGATAAAATGAGGAGAGATCTTCCATCTGCTGGTTCACTCCCAAACTGTCCACAACAAGTGGGCTGGGGCTGGTCAAGTCCAGGAGCCTGAAACTCCATCTGGGTCTCCCACTTGGATGCAGGTACCCAAGTACTTGGGCCATCTTTCTGCTACTTTCTTAGGCATATTAGCAGGGACCTGGAACAGAAATGAAGCAGCCAAGACTTGAATTGGCACTCATAGGGGATGCTGGTGTTATGGGTGGGAGCTTAACTCACTACCACAATGCTGGATCCACAAAGTGTTATCTTTCTTTTGAATTTTAAAACATTTAAAATAGTGAAGGTCATTGATACTGGCCCATATGAAAACATTTGGCTCGTGCACTTTAGCTTTCCAACCCCTGAAGAGGCACAAGTTCTTTGGGAAGAACACAGAAGCCTTGTCGATCAGCATTAGCATTGTTATGCTACTTTCACCCAGATATATTTGCCAGGTATTTATCAGGTTAAAAAAAAGTGAGTTAAGTGGCCAGCTGGAGCAGCCATTCAAGGTTCCAGCCTACAGCTGAAGTTAAATACCACTGTAATAAATCTGAAACAGTACACCTCTGAACTCAGTTTTCCATGAGTCTTTTTATATAAACAGCAAAATATAAATTCTTTAAAATGAAAGCATTAGCCCCTAAATGAATAGTAATATAGAATAAAATCATAGCTGGCATTGATCCCATCCTTATTAATTAATACTAAGAAAATATTTAAAGAACTTTTAAAGGGAAGATATAAATATTTAATTATTTGGAGGCTACAAATTATTTTTCTACTTCTGTAACCCACAGAATTTCAAATGACCTTAAATTGAAGCTATTGGAAAAAGACTCCCTAAAATATAAGGAATAAAGATAATTCCTACTTTTTATCAGGGAGCTTCCACTGGCTGTCTTCACAATCACCTGGCAAAATATTAACTATTTATTTTACTTCAGCCCCAAAGTCACTATTTCTGGGATTTCTTGAATTCCTCCCCTCCTACTCTGACAGGCATTGGTTATTCTAGATTCCCAATATTTTCCCTTATTTTTAAGTTAAAATATATTCTTTAATTATAGTATATTTAGTTATAAATATGCATGCATTTAGATATGTAAATATTGTGTCTTTCCCTCGAGATTACCAAACACTTAAGGCGTGTTTTATGGACTGAAAAAGGGCTGTGTCTGATGCTCAGTGGGTACTCAATAAAAGGTTGTTAAATGAACAAATAAGTAACTGAAAAAAGTGATGTACTAGATCTGAAGGAGGGCCTATTTGTTGCCTAAATACCAGAAAGGTATTCCTTTCCTCTTCAACCATAACTTTTGACTATGAAGTGTGGATGCATTTATTATGAATATAATCTTTTTGAGACAAAAACAGTCCACCTTTGGGTGAATGGGTAATAGACAGGAAGGAGATGAAGGTGCTCCTATAGTGAAAATTCATAAGACACAAAGCGGAAAGAACGGGCCATCAGAGAAGGAGGTATCTTACTCTGGAGGGAGGAGAGAACTTCCACTTTGACTATGGTCTTGTCTAAATAAGATTGGAATTGGCTAACTCAAGAGGCTTCCATAGCCTTGGCAGCTCATGACAAGAGCCTAGGGAGATTACTGACACCATAAGCAAGAGTGTCAATTTGTTAAATCAACAACAGGAGTCACTGTGTACTTAGTCCCCATATAGGATCTCTGTCCTTAATGTGTTGTACTATATGAATTAATGGTATAACCAGTATTCAAACAGTACTTTATACTTTGTGTTTCCATGTGGGTGCAAACTGTTGAAATCTTTACTTAGTATATATTAAATTGATCCTCTGTATATAAAGATAATTGAAAATGAATCTTGATGAAGAATGGGATGGGAGAGGGAGTGGGAGATGGGATTGTTGTGGGTGGAAGGGTGGTTATGGGGGGAAAAAGCCACTATAATCCAAAAGTTGTGCTTTTTTTTTAACTTTTATTTAATGAATATAAATTTCCAAAGTACAGCTTATGGATTACAATGGCTTCCCGCCCCCCCCATAACTTCCCTCCCACCCGCAACCCTCCCTTTTCCCTCTCCCTCCCCCCTTCCATTCACATCAAGATTCAATGTCAAAAGTTGTGCTTTGGAAATTTATATTTATTTAATAAAAGTTAAAAAAGAATAGGCTTTTGATCATAACATTCATTTTAAAGTTCACCTGCTGATTACCAGTGAAGGAAAAACATCAACTGCATATATTAAAAGCACAGGGAGCACAATGCAATGTATTCTTTCAAAACCGTAGGATGCTTCTTTTTTAAGATATTTATTTATTTATTTGAAAGGCAGAGTTACAGAGAAAGGGGGAGACAGAGAGAGAGAGAGAGATCTCCCATCTGCTGGTTCATTCCCCAAATGATGGATGGGGCTGAGGCAGGTCTAATCAAGGAAACTGGAGTTTCATTCTGGTTTTCTTTTTCGGTGGCAGGGGCCCAAGAACTGGTGTCATGTTCTGCTGCCACTCAGGTACATTAGCAAGGAGCTGGATTAGAAGTAGAACATCCCACACTCCAACCAGCATTCATATGGGATGGCTGAATTTCAGGCAATGGCCACTGTGCCACAATGTCAGCCCCCAAACATTTGTTTTCAATCCTGTGTCTAAAAGATGATCAGTCAGTCCTCCCCTTCATTATAGTCTTCATTGCGGCCCTTTCTACTATGCCATAGAATACATGCTGGTTTCAGATACCAAATCAAAAGCTTTCAGCACAAATATATTCCGGATAGCCTGCATAAATTTTCTGCTTCTCTGGCAAGAGAAAGATTCATCTGAGATCTCTCCCTTGGCTAATTGATTATGATAAGGGGGCTTATTTCCCTGTGACTGATATTTCAGCATGAGCAAGAAAGATAAACTTGCACATTAACATCAGTGTTTAGGCACTGGAAAATGATGAAGCAGATGATGATATATTTCCTACCAAAAAGATATGTACCCTCAAAGTGGGTTATAACATATGTGATCAACAGAATGCTGGCTACCATTTCTGAATTCCATTAAGCTATGAAATTGTGATGGTGGTGATGAATAACACAAATGTAATATGCTAATAAGAGGTACATTTTTAGAGGAGCTGCTGAAGAACACAGTTGAGAGCATAGCAAGAACATACCTACTCTCCATCAATAGTGTGAGGTAAAGAGTTAAAGTTCTTTCAGGAATCTCTAAACTCAAAATTGTCTGACATAAGTTACAATAAAGCACTTGTGTTATTTATGTATTCAAGATGCAGTTCTGAGGCCATGAAATGAACATTGCTAAAAGACAACATGCTTATTAATTAAGTATATAAAATTGATCTCCATTAAAATATTCCTCAGGGGCCAGCATTTGGCACAGCAGTTAGGTTTCCATTTGGGACTCCCACATTCCTTACAGAAGTGACTAGTGCAGACCTGGTTACTCTGCTTCCCATATAGCTGCCTGACAATATGCACTCTGGGAGGAAGCAGATGATGGCTCAACTATTTGGGTCCCTGCAACCTACAAGGGCAACCTGGAATGAATTCTGGGCTTCTGGCTTTGGCCTGGCCTAGCATTGGCTATTGCAGACATTTGGAAAATGAATCAACAAATGGAAGATCTGCCTATCTATCTATCTATCTATCTAACGCTATTTTTACCTATTTCTCTGCTTTTCAAATAAAATAGAAAAAAACAAAATAAATTATAAAGCACTACTACCTTTTAATAATACTTGTTTATATCTTTGCTAAATCTTCTATCCAAAGAATAGTACAAAGCAGCTTTAAAGGGAAATTGAAACCTCGCAACCGATGCAGGATCTCTTAAAATTAGTAAAAGTAGAGAATGTCTTTAAATTTCAAGCCATTTAAAACAGAATTTCAGTGCCAGCATTATGGTGTAGCAGATAAATCCACTGCCTATGACACCAGCGTGCCATAGGACGCCAGGTTCATACCCTGGCTGCTCCACTTCTGATCCAGCTCTCTGATAATGGCTTGGGAAAAGCAGCAGACAATGGTCCAAGAGTTTGGGTCCTTGAAACCATGTGGGAGACCTGGATGAAGCTCTTGGCTCCTGGTTTCAACCTGACCCAGCTATGGATATTGCAACCATCAGGGAAGTGAACCAGTGGATGGAATCAATCAATCAATCAATCAATCACTCTCTCTCTCCCCTCCCCACCGTGTGTGTGTGTGTGTGTGTGTGTCTCCCTCTCTGTGACTCTTTCAAATAAAAAATAGAATCTCACTGACTATGAAATTATTGTCAGGAATTATGGCACAACCATGATTTCAAAAGAGAATGACTTAAGAAGTTTCACAGAGGCACTTGGCAGGACTTAGAAAGTCCTTGAATATTTTTGAAGTCATGATATTCTATCTAATCTGAATTTTTCTTCTCTACCTCCTTTAAGGTCTTCTCCTTCTACATCTATGACTTAGAATTAAGGCTTCAGGGATGGCACTGTTGTGCAGTGGGTTAACGCCCTGGCTTGAAGTGCTGGCATCCCATATGGGTGCCTGTTTGAGACCTGGCTGCTCCACTTCTGATCCAGCTCTCTGCTATGTGCTGGGGAAGCAGCAGAAGATGGCCCAAGTCCTTGGGCCCCTGCACCCAGGTGAGAGACCTAGTGAGAGAAGAAGCTCTCGGCTCCTGGCTTCAGTTCAGTGTAGCTCGAGCCTTTGTGGCCAATTGTGGAGTGAACCATCGATTGGAAGACCTCTCTCTCTCTCTCTCTCTCTCTCTGTAACTCTGACTTTCAAATACATAAATAAATATTTTTTCAAAAAGAATTAAGGCTTCCCCTGGTTTCACTGATTTTAAAAATGTGATGAATTAAATTGTTTATTGAGATTATTTTTAGAGTGAAAAGAAGGGCCAAAAGACATTAAGTGATTCAAACAGTTGTCAACTGAGAGGATAGATTTCCATATTTTGGTTTCTATTCTACTCACTTTGCATGCTTTTCTCACATGAGTCAGTCCATTCTCAATTACTGAATGTGTGTTTCTTCTTACTGTATTTCTAATCTCAAATAGTCTATCTAGTCCTCCGAGCTCTAAATCTCAACCAAAGCAAAATGTTTCCATTGTTGATCCATTTCAACCCATTTAATCAGCCACCTTTAGAATGTTTTCACCCTCTTTTGATGTGAATACATTTTCTCTATTATTTAATACTGTTATTAATAAGAAAATGATGTTTTCATTTGAGCACTCCCCACTGAACTACTAAAAGGATTTCTAATTCCTCTCTCTGCCCCCACTCTGCAATATTTATATACACACAACATGTGCACACAGAGACAATCTTTCTATGTTAGTTTTTTTTTTTAATAATTCTACAAGATAGGTCAAGATCCTCAGCTGGAAATAGGCAAAACTGTAGTCCTTATGTGTTTTTCCAATTTAATTTCTCATCATTTCCTATATCTTATTTTATTGTAAAAGAGTTATTTGTAGCCAGAGATATAACAACTCTTTGACAATATAAGACACAATGTCTTATATTTTTTCTGGAAAATGATCAAAGAATGTACTAAACTTAAAACAGTTAAGAACAATGATACAAGAACAATAACAATCCTAGAAATATTCATTACCAGTGAGGGCAACTGGATGGTGGTGTAGAATATCTACCACTCACTGAGCTATATCATTGTAACCTTGGCAAGTCAGTTAATTTTTAAAACATGCTTCCTCATATTAAGGGCTATAACTTTAATCCTATACCAGGACTAATAACTTTGACCCTATATGACTTATTATGAGGATTAAATGAGATAATTATTGTAATGTGCTGATGTAGAATAGACTTTCAATCAATGGTAGTTTAGTAGTGATGCTAATGAGAATGGTGATTATGACAATACATAAAGATGTTTCTCACTAATAATCTTTTGTGCATTATTATTTGCTTAGAAATCTATTCTTCAGTTTTGTATAAAAATTGTTTTCTCTTTAAGGTACAGTTCAGACTTCATCAACCTCAAGAATCCCTTCCTACCTCCCCCAACATGTAATTCCATATTTTTATGTCTATATGTTTCTTTAAGAGGAAGTGCCAAGTTACAGTGAGATAATTCACAAATCTTTTCCCCCACTCAGACTGTAAGTTCCTCATGCTCAAGTACCATGTCTAACTACCTTTTTATCCTCGGTGCTATGCATAATACTTAGACAGAGTTGTAGGGGATTCTAGAAGATTGGGTGATGCTTAGAGTAAAAGGTATAACCACAAGGGGCAGTAAATACACAACAAAATTTATTGGAAGCACTTGAATGGAATTGTATGAAAAGAGAAGTCACTCATAGCGTATACCAGCACAGAAAACAGCCAGATTGAATAGGAAGGTTGAAAAGGTGGCTCCTGAGTCAAGTGATGGTACTTGGCAGCACTGCAGGAATCTCTGCGTGAAAGAGCTCCAGAGGACAATTACTTGAGGCCTTCTAAATACAAGGCTCTATCTTTTTAATGATGCTAGCTTTCCAGTAAAGTTTTATGTGGTTTACAAGACAAACTGGCTCTAAGTGACTGAAAATTCTTGTTTGGGTAATTTTAAAAATAACTGAATGTGTGAAAATTTGGTACCATCGATCTTTTGTTCATCCTATATAAACAACCTAGAGGCCAATATCACTGGTTCATTTATATAACAATGGTGGGTTCTTAGCAATTGTCAAAGTTATGTGAAGTTTCTAACTTTTTTGGTATCTTCAAAAATCCCCAACGGAACATACTATAATTGAGTCCAAATTCATAGGCCAGGTGTACAGAAGGCAGCTAATTTGTTCCTTAAATATGCCCATTAGTCTATTTTGTTTCAGAACTCAGGACAATTAACAAAGAACTTCATGGTAGCTAGGGATATTGCAACATCCCTTTTATATCAGCAAGCACAGTATCTGTTTATAGTGAGCACTCAATAGCATCAAAACAAGGGAGGAAAAACAACAAAAACAGCTGGTTCACTGGAATATATATGGCAGAGCATCAAATTGCACTGGGGATGTGGTGGCAATGTTGTAGGGATCCTATAAAGAAGAGAAACAAGCGTTCAGTATCTGCTAACCCAACACTTAAGAAAGAGGGACTTTGCTCAGTGCAGAGAGGGTAAGCAGGAGGCTCAGCAGTGCCACTCACGATGTAGACATCTGAGAATGTATCACTGGAGAACTGCAGCCCTCACAGACTGTGAGCCCATGTTAGAGAACTGCTGGTTACTGTACTACTGGATACCACACTGCCACATTATGCCCTCCTTCACCCAGGGATTTGCTGCATGCGACCGACCATCTGGAGACTCCACACGCCTGGGTTCCTATGAAGTAACCAGCCCTGATAGCTCCATCCAACCAACCTACAAATAAAGCAGTGGTCCAATGGCAAGTAGAACTGCCTACCCTCTCATTGCCATAGAGATATCTATGTACTAGGCAACCAGCCCTGAGAAGCTCAGTCCACCTGTTTTCCTGAAAGAAGTCAGGTGGCCTTTTAGCCTCCCTCTGCCCTGGGAACCAGTCAGGTAGTCCTGTCAATGCGTGTTTAGTGCCTGTCAGACATTATGCACTGAGCAACTCTGTCCAAAGAGCTTCAGGAGAACTGATGAGCAGCCCTATTCACCTACTTTGGACCCCCCAAAAGCATCTTAGCAGGCTTTTTTGAGTGGCTCAGTCTGATAAAAACCCAAGGAAGTAACTTACAACCTCAAAACACTCCAGTGATCTCAAGGAATCTAAAGAAGCAGTTGATAGTGCATTCTAGGAAGCTTAGCCTCCTTAGAAGCAGAAGCTGGTCCCTGCCTAGGGAAGTAGCAGGTAGATCAGCCTCAGATGTCGGACAAATACACCTACACAGACTTCTGACTCACTGACAGATGCTCTGTCGTGGCTCAGTGGTGTGGCCTAGCTCCCATGTGACTATGTGACAGGCTTCATACTCTATTACCTGGCATCCTGTGCTCCACCCCTGGGCCATGGTAGTGGCCTTTCTCACATGAATCAAGAAAACTGATTGGTGCTTCACTCTTGCAGCTGGGCACACTAAACCCAGAGCTGCCTTTGAACCCACTCTTCCTGAGGGTGTTGCTTTACAATTGGTGATGTTGCCCCATAATTCCTCAGCTTAGGTTGTTGAGACAACCACAAACACCATCAACATGGATTACAACTGAGGAAGCTACATGGACACTAGGCTAAAACATGCACTCAAAACCAAAGCCAGTGCCTGTCAAACAAGTAATACCCTAGGAGACATTGCTAACAGCAAGCTACCACATAACGTTCATAGGCACAAGTGACTCACAAGATGCATAAACATTAAGGGATACAAAAAGCATGAACAAACAAAATATCATGATGCTTCCAAAGTAGCATAATAGCTCTAGCAACAAAACCCAAAGTAAAGTAAATCAATGAATTGCTTGACAAAAAATTTAAAAGAATGCTTTTTGGAAACTTAATAAGATACAAGAGAATATACACAAACAACTTTAATGAAATGAACACAGTGAGATATGAGTGAGAAATGAAGGAAAGAGAAGGAGGCTATAAAACAATCAGAAATCTTGGAGTTAAAGAAGTCAGTAAATAGAATAAAAGCACATGAAAGACTCAACAGCAAAATTGGACAGCTGAAGAATTTCTGATCTTGAAAACAGGTCTTTTGATATGACCCAGTGAGATTAAAAATAATTTAAAAACAATTATGATGAAGAAAGACTTCAAGACTTATGGGGCATTGTTAAGTAAGCATTCTCACTATGGGTATTCCTGAAGGAGAAAAGAAGGCAAAAGGAATAGAAAAATCTATCTAATGAAATAGTTGCTGAAAACTTTCTAAAGATACAGTGTCCTGGTCCAGGAAGCTATAAGTACTAAAATAGAGTTGATCAAAAAAAGATACTCTTAATGGCCAGCTTTGTAGCACAGTACGTTAAGCTGCCACTTAGGACACCTACATCCCCTATGTGAGTGCTGGTTCAAGTTCTGGCTAAATTGCTTCTGAACCATCTCCCTGCTAATGCATGTGGAGGAAAGGATGTTGGCTCAAGTGTGTGGGTCCCTGCCACCCACGTCAGAGACTCGGATGGAGTTCTTGACCCCTGGCTTCAGCCTGGCCCAGCCCGGGGAAGTTGCAGCCATTTGGAGGGTGGATCACCAGATGGAAGAAATCTCTCTCTCTCTTCCCCTCCCCCTTTCCACCACTTAACTAACTAAATAAATATACTCTTCAAGGCATACTGTAATCACACTGTAAATAGTGCAAAATAAAGAGAGAATCCTAAAAACAAGAGGAATGCATCAAGTCACTAATAGGGGGATCCCTATTAGACTAACAGCAGGATTCTCAGCAGAAACCATATAGGCCAGGAGAAAATGTGATGATAAATTGAAAATCTGGCTAGCAAAAAAAAAAGAGGATCAACCAAGAATACAATATTTAGCAAAGCTATCCTTCAGAAATTAAAGAGGAGACTTTCCATGAAAAGTAAAAACTGAGGCAATTTGTTCATCACCGTGAGATCAGCCTTGGGAGAAATGCTTACGAGTCCTACACTAGATGTGAAGGATGCCAGCTACTCTCGGGAAAACACACAGAAGTACAAATCTCACCAGTGGACCAGATACACAAGAGAAAAATAAAATGGTAAAGCCTTATCGGTGCATAAAACCACAAAAGTGAATAAGAGGCAAAGAAAGGAAAAAAGGTATAAAAAATTGCCGAATGACAGAGATGTGTTTTTACTTCTCAGCAATAACCTTGAATGCAAATGGATTAAATTCCCTAATTGAAAGATATAGACTGACTGAATGAATAAAAAAATGTCCAATGATAAGCTGCCTACCAGAAACTCTTCACAAGTGAAAACACACATAGACTGAAAGTAAAGGATTTGAAAGAGATACTCCATGGAAACAGAAATAAAGCATGAGCATGAAGAGTTATGTTTATATAAGGTAAAAGAAAATAATTCAAAATTGTAAAAATAGAGAAGGATTATACATAGTGATCAAAGGATCAATCAAGCAAGATAAAATAATAATTGTAAATTTATTTTTACCCAATGCTGGAATTCCCCATTGTATAAAGCAAATATTATATCTAAATGGGGAGATAGGCCCTACTACATTAATTGCTGGAGATTTCAATACTATAATTTTATCAATAGAAAAGTCAAAATTCAGCATAGAAATATCAGTTAAACTGTACTCTAAAATAAATAGACATAACAAGCATTCACAGAGATTTCATTCAGTAGCTGCAGAATATACATTCTTGTCATTAACACATGGTACATTCTCCAGGGTAGACCATGTGTTAGATGACAGAACAAGTCCCCAGATTCAAAAAATTGAAATCACAGCATGTTTCTCTGATCACAATGTAATAAAACTAGAAATTAACAAGATAAAATTCAGACATTGTAAAAATTAGACATTCAATAATATTCTCTTGAACTGCCAATAGGTTATTGAATAAATTAAATGGAAAATTTTAGAATTTCTTGAAACAAGTGGAAATGAAAACAGAAAATACCAAAACCTATGGGATACAAAAAAAGTACCACTATGTAGGGGGAGGTAATTTATTGGAATAAATCCCTACATCAAAAAAGAGAAATATTTCAAATAAACAACCTAATTATGTAATTCAAGGTACTAAAAGCAAAAAAAAAATTAAATGCAAAACTAATAGAAGGAAATAAATGAAGATCACACAAGATAACTGATATAGAGACTAGAAAAACAATACAAAAATCAATGAAACAAAGTTAGCTTTTTGAAAAGATAAACAAAAGCAACAAAGTTATAGCAAGATTGACTACAAATAAAAAAGAGAAGATCTTAAAAACCAGAAATGAAAAAGAAGGCATTACAATTGATACCACAGAAATACAAAAAGTCATTAGGGACAATTAGGAACAGCTATATACCAACACATTGGAAAACCTAGAAGGGGATAAATTTATAGACATATATAACCTACCAAAATTGAAAAATGAGAAAACATGATCAGATCATAAACAAGTAAAGAAATTAGAAGTCCAGATGAGAATACTGCTGAATTTTACCTAGCTTTTAAAGATGAACCAAGGTCAATTTTTCTGAAAATATTCCAAAGTGTTGTAAGGCAAAAAATCCTTTCAAACTGATTCAATGAGGCTACCATTATCATGATACAAAATCCATATAAAGACAAAACAAAAAAAGAAAAAAGGAGAAAACTACAGGCCAAATCCTTAATGAACATAAATGCAAAAATACCCAACAAAATATTAACAAAGTAAATCCAAAAAGCACACACAAAAAGACCATATACCATGATCAAGTACAGATTATCCCAGGAATGCAAGAAAGTTTTAACATTGCAAATCAATATACATAATGCAACACAATGACAGACATAGAAAAAAAAAACACATGATCATCTCAATAGACACAAAAGCAGCACTCTAAAATTAAAATTCCTTCATGAAAAAAAGCTCAAAAAATAAGTATAGAAGGACTGTACCTCAATGCAATAAGAGCTGTAAATAAACCTTCAGTCTACATCAGACAGAATGAAGGGTAATTTGAAATTCTTTCCTCTAAGGATTAAGAATAACAAAAGAACATCTACTATCACCACTTTTAATCAATATAGTATTGAAGTTTTAACCAGAGAAATAATTCATGAGAAATAAAGAAATGTCCAAATAATAAAGGAAAATGTCAAAATATCACTATTTGCGGATGATATATTTTTATATAGAGAGAAATCTAGCAGCAAAAGCTTTAAATTGACAAATAAATTCAGTAAAGTTGCAGGTTACAAAACCAGCCTACAAAAATGAGTATCTTTTCCATATACTAAGAACAAAGCTATTAGGAAATAAATCAAGTAACCAATCTCATTCACAATAATGGAATAAAAAACCTGATAATAAATATAAACAAAAAAGTGATTACCCTTTACAAAGAAAATTTTAAAACATTGATCAAAGAAGTTGAATTGGACATTAAGAAAATGGCAGGACTTACTATTTTCATGGAGTGGAATAATTAATACTCTTAAAATGTCCATATTACTCAACCTACAGATTCAATGAAATTGATATGAAAATACTAACGACATCCTCCACAGAAATTGAAAAAACACTAGTAAAATTTGTATGGAATCAGAAGACACCCCCAGATAGCCAAGGCAATCTTGAGCTAAAAGAACAAAGCAAGATGTACTACACTACCTCTTTTTTTTTTTTTTTTTTTTCCAAAAAGCATACTATAAACATATAGGAACTAAAACAGCATGTTACAAGAATAAAAAAAAGACATAGGTCAATGAAATAGTATAGAGAACTCATAAATGAATCTATGTTTTTATAGCTAACTGATTTTTGACTAGAGAAATTATGCTGGCAAAATGGATATTCACATGCAGGAGAAAAAATCTAGATCCCTATCTCTCACCATATACAACAGTCTACTCAAAATGGATCAATAAATTAAATATAAGATTTAAATTATGAAATTCAAAAATAAGATAAATGTTTCAGGACATTGCTTTGGGTAATTATTTTTAAAATATAACCCAAAAGCATAGTCAAAAAAGCAAAAATTGCCAAAAATACAGTTACATCAAACTAAAACAAATCTGCACAGCAGAGAAAACAACAGATAAGGAATTAACAGATAAGCAATTAAAGAATATGTGACACTCAGCAGCAGAAAAACCAAATAATCCAATTAAAAATGGGTGAATTACCTGAACATGTATTTCTCAACAAAAGATTTTCAAATGGTCAACAAGTACATGAAAAAATTTTAAACATCACTAATCATTAGGGAAATACATATAAAACCCAATGAGATATTCTCTCACTCCAGCTTGAGAGACTATTATAAAAAAGAAAAGAAATAACAAGTGCTGGCAAGGATGCAGGAAAGAAGACCTCTCATACATTGTTGATGGGAATGTTAATTAGTAAACCATTATGTAAGACAGTATTGGGGTTCCACACAAACCTAGGAAGAGAACTACCATAAGATCCAGCAATGCCACTGCATATGAGTCCAAAGGATCTGAAATCAGTATGTCAAAGAAATAGCTGTACTCCATGTTTATTATAGCACTGTTCACGATAGACAAGATATCTAATCAACCTAGGTATGTTAACTGGTGAATGAATGGAGAAAAGATGGTATATATTCACAATGGTGTATTAATCCACTTTTGTAAAAAAAGAATGAAATCTTGTTATCTGTGGCAAACTGTATGGAAGACAGAATAAAAATGAAGGCTGAGATTGGGCTAATTATAGAGTCATATGAGACTGTGATTTTTATGTATTATGGAAAATGATTATCTTTGTAAATATTGGTGAAAGAGGCTATGGTTGATAAAAATAAAATAATAATACAGCTATTGGGCCAGGGCCGCGGCTCAATAGGCTAGTCCTCCACCTAGCGGCGCCAGCACACCGGGTTCTAGTCCCGGTCAGGGCGCCGGATTCTGTCCTGGTTGCCCCTCTTCCAGGCCAGCTCTCTGCTGTGGCCCGGGAAGGCAGTGGAGGATGGCCCAGGTGCTTGGGCCCTGCACCCCATGGGAGACCAGGAGAAGCACCTGGCTCCTGCCATCGGATCAGTGCGGTGCACCGGCCACAGTGCACCAGCCGTGGTGGCCATTGGAGGGTGAACCAATGGCAAAAGGAGGACCTTTCTGTCTGTCTCTCTCTCTCACTATCCACTCTGCCTGTCAAAAAAAATATAATACAGCTATTGAGGTAAAGAATACATTTATTACTTTTATATGGAGTTGCACCAATATTTTCTTCTAAAACCAACAGATTGTATCCATCCTTTAAAAGTTAAAGAAATTCATACTGTTATTATGGGGGCAATGAGTTAGCAGTTCTTGCATTATTTCTTTGTAAATAAGGAAGTATGAGATTCTACTATTAGATTCACATTATAATGCTGTATTTAAATTATGTTCACAGCACATGTCCTAAAATAATTATATGATTCATTGATAGTCATAATATAGTAGTCAAATGAATTAATAGTAGGGTGTTTTCTTGGGTGAATGAGGGCAAGATACTGTTGATATGGTCAATGAATTTCCCTCACTGAGTTGTAATTAGTATATCTATATATATAGACAGAGTGTGTGTGTGTGTATATTTATATATATATTATTAGAATGATAGTAACTTTGATCATGAGAATCATGCTATGATTACAAATAAATCCCCTAATAGATTAATGATTGGTGGTACAGTCAGATTAGTTAGGCTTGTCATATTGTCATTAGAAGTAGAGTGGTCTGTACGGCCTCAAGCTAAAAATGCAGTCTGACTGTGCATTTGTTTGTAGTCTGAGTTTGCAAGAAAGAATAGAATTGATGATGTCAAGTCACAGGTAATCATTAGAGTTGTAGCCCCATAAGGTTTCAAGAGGTTTAGATGAGGATTGCTATAGTTACTAATGCCATGTGGCTGACTGATGGATAAGCAATGAGTGATTTTAGGTCATTTTGGAGCAGGCAGATTGAGCTTGTTATGATTATTCCTCACAGGGTAATTTTTTTATTATTGCTATTATTGTTATTTCTTTTGCCTTTGGGGACTGCTTCAGATAAAGTTTCTTTTTTTATTTTTTCTTTTTTATTTTTTTTTAACTTTTATGTAATGAATATAAATTTCCAAAGTATAGCTTATGGATTACAATGGCTTTCCCCCACCATAACTTCCCTCCCACCCGCAACCCTCCCCTTTCCCACTCCCTCTCTCCTTCCATTCACATCAAGATTCATTTTCAATTCTCTTTATATGCAGAAGATCAGTTTAGCATATATTAAGTAAAGATTTCAACAGTTTGCACCCACATAGAAACACAAAGTGAAAAATACTGTTTGAGTACTTGTTATAGCATTAAATCACAATGTACAGCACATTAAGGAAAGAGATCCTACATGAGGAGTAAGCGCACAGTGACTCCTCTCACAGGGTAATTTTAGGAATGGGTAGGCTATGAAGTCTATCAATGGGCTGAGCATAGTTGTAATAGTAGTACACCATAGCTTCCTGTTATGTTATGTGGCATAAACCACACACAGAAGATGAATATTACACATTCTCACTCATATGTGAAAGATGAAAGTCCATTTCAAAAAATAGAGAATAGAAAAGTGGTTTCTTGAGTCTGAGAAAAGTGTGTGTAAAGTAGAGTTAGATAAAGGATAGCTAATGGATTCAAGGGGGCAGCTGGATCAGAGAAATAACTTCCAAAATTCTGTACTACAGTAGGATAATTATAATTGAAAATAATTAAATATTTCAAAATATCGAATGTCCCCAGTAGAAATAATATATGGCTGAAGCGATAGATATGTCAATTATTCTGATTTGATTGTTACACACTGTAAACATATGTTGAAATGTCACATTCCACCCTATAAATAGATACAATTGCTCTCAGTTAAAAAATAAAATTTAAATTAAAAAACTTTTCATTTGAATAAGTAGTTAATGATTCTAAATCTCCTAAAGTACACATTTTTACAATGTTCAGAAGAGAACATTTTGTGTTTAAAAAGTTTTTCTACTTTTAAATTTTATTTACAGTATATAAATTTCATGTATTTCATATATACAGATTTAGGAGCATAGTGACTCTCCTGCTTAGGCTTCCATACTTCCTCCTCCTTTCTCTCTATCCCCTCTCTAAACTTTTACAATCATCTACTTTCAGTTTACTTTATACTCATAAGATTAACCCTACACTATGTAAAGAGTTCAACTGCTCCTCAACAGTAGAGTCAAGGATTGTATCAAAATGTCAACTACACTCTTATATATTACATTTTTGGTACTCTATTAGTTGCCAGAGATCAGGGAAAACATATGATATTTGTCTTTTTGGACTGGTTTATTTCACTAAGTATAATGGCTTCCAGTTGTATCCATTTTGTTGCAAAAGATAGGATCTCAAAGTTCGTATTCAACCCATTTCAAAATTTCGAGTTAGATTTATTAAATCAAAATGTGATACTTTCATTCTAGTTTTTTTTTTTTTAAGGATTTTTTTTTTTTTTGGACAAGCAGAGTGGACAGTGAGAGAGAGAGACAGAGAGAAAGGTCTTCCTTTTCTGTTGGTTCACCCCACAGTGGCCACTGCGGCTGGTGCGCGCGCTGATCCGAAGCCAGGAGCCAGGTGCCCCTCCTGGTCTCCCACGTGGGCACAGGGCCCAAGCACCTGGGCCATCCTCCTCTGCGCTCCCAGGCCACAGCAGAGAGCTGGCCTGGAAGAGGAGCGACTGGGACTAGAACCCGGTGTGCCGGTGCCACAGGCGGAGGATTAGCCTATTGAGCCGCGGTGCCTGCCTTCATTCTAGTTTAAAACTATTGAATAATATCTTTATACTTAAGATATGCCACATAATGCAAGAAAGTTGAGGAAACGATAAGAAATTACCACATAAAGTATCATCTTCTTCATAGATGTAATCATTCCATCTCTTCCAGCCCATAATTACAATTATGATGAGGACATTAGTTTAATTGATGATTAATGTATGTATGTCTGGATGGATGGATGAACAGAAAGGAAGGAAAGTATGAAGGAAGGAAGGAAAAAAGGAAGAAATTGATCATTGATTCATTATGTGCTGAGTCAAGTGCTTGGAACTTTACATGCATTATCTCATTTAATTCTTATAACAATCATCTGAGAAAGTATCTGTTAGTAAATTTTAAATATGGGTACTTGAGGCATTGAGAAGTTATTTATTTACAGGAAAAACAGAGCTAAGAAAAGTTTTTTTAATGTAGATTATCTGACTTCAGAGTGTGCTTGGCCAGTCACTAAGTAGGTATATATACATGCTAAAAAATAAGAATTTCAGCTTGCACGGATCTATCCCTAAAAGAGTTGCAACTTTTATCAATGTTGATCTGTCAACTTGAATGTCAAGAATACTCTTTTTGTTTGACAAGTGATTTCAAACACATTGTAAACACAAAAAAATCAATATGGAGCAGTAATTAAATTGTGTATTCTAGAGGAAAAAAATGAAAGTAGTTGGAAATCTTTTTATTTTATGCACTAATTGAATTACATAGTAGCCAATCACTGTTCAATTAATCTAATTGTGATCAACAGCAAAAGAAAATACTTCTGTCACTTTTTTGGATCTAAGTCTTGCCACATGAATAAAATACAGACTTCTGTCTATAAAATAATGGACTGTTTATCACCCATTGTAAAGTAGTGCTATACAATTAGAATAATTCAAATTATAATAGTTTTTAATATAAATCTTTTGAATATTTATTGTGGTCATTTATAGCATCTACATCCATTGCTGATTTAATGTTGTATGATGTTATCATGTATTTATATCTTCATTCAATAAAAGTAAAATCAAGGAATTCTTATAGTTCCAGTATGAATATAACAATTGAAAACCTGAACATGTACCACTGAGAGTTAATAATACTTTATAATAAAAAATCTTCAAAATTATTTAAGCATCTTATTAAGTGAAATGTCTAATTTTAACTATGCATGAAGTAGACCTTAGTGTGTGTGTGTGTGTATGTGTGTGGTTTCAAGTGCAGTCAGAAATCTCACCACTAAGTTATACAATCCATGAACTTAATTATTAGACAACAAGAAATTAACTTCAAACACTTCAAGTAGTCCCAATAGAACAAGTAGTCAAATTTAGACAAAATTTACAAATTTAGACAGACTAGGTTCATAAAATAAACTGGAGCACAAGAAAATTATTTTTAACAATCCTGGAACTGGGGAAACTAAGATGCGGATTACGGGACAGCCATCCTGATTGTGTTTTTCTGGTTCTCAGGAAATATCACTAAGGGAGACAGTGGAGTAAATTCTACTGAACATTCTTGGCTAAAAGAATGTCTGTGAGAAGAGAGAAGCTGGGACGTCCTGGACACATTAATTTCAGAACACATTCCTTGGTCTGCATGTATAACAGTAATCTTAAAATTAATTACCAATGATAAAACAACAAGATAGTCACACAAAATTCTCTAATTCCAGTTTCTTTTGAAAAATCCAACGACTCAGCACTGTGAACCAGTCCCTCAAGGCAATGATGTCCTGAATTCGGGCGAATGTTGTTCTTGTGGATGAGGCGCTTTCCTCCCACAATCTCCGCTGCCCTCTCTAATGTGGTGCAGATCCAGCACAGTCATAAGCTCATCTGTGTGACTCTAGGAAAAGAAATGTCAGTTTGAGGCTGTTGTCTAAGGGATGGAGAAATTAAGGAGAGTTTAACCACTCCATTCAATCTCCAACTTAAGTCCTTGCCAGAGCCAGGAAACCTGGTTGATATTTTTGTTTCCCTAAAGCCCAGCGTAGTTTCTGGCACGTCAGTTGGAACTTGTTGAGCAGTCACTAATTTTCTCAAAGATTATCAATGCATGGTTGGTAGAACTGGGAATAAAATCTTAAGTGATTTAGACATATAATTAGATTTTAAAGTTTATGTTGTCTTAAAGCATTCATTCAATTAATATCTAACCAAACTAACTGGTTGTTTGCATCAATCAAATCAACTTCTCTTTAGTTTAGCAAAGATATACACCTAGTATTTTCTTTACTTGAGTCATTAGAAATGAGCCCCCCCATGAGAAAATATTTGCCAAGTTTATTGACAAACAATAATAATATGAAGTAAACAAATAGTTCCCTGAAACATAATAAGATGATTCTGAACAATAAGGAATGTAGAAGGGCAATAAGTTTTCTTAAGAATTAAGTTATTCTTTTTTAAAAATATTTATTCATTTGAAAGATAGAGTTACAAAGAGAGAGAGAGAGAGAGAGAGAGAGAGAGAGAGACCGAGGTTGCTTTTCCAACCACTCCTTCACTCCCCAAATGGCCACAACAGCTAAAGCTGGACCAGGCCTAAGCCAGCAGCCAGGAGTTTCTTCCAGGTCTCCATGGAGATACAGGGGTGCAAATACATGGGTCATTCTCCACCGCTTTCCCTGGCACATCAGCAGGGAGCTGGATCAGAAGTGGAGAAACCACGACATGATCTGGCACCCATATGGGATGACAGTACCACAGGTGGCAGCTTAATAAGCTATGCCACAATGCCAGACAAAGAGTTAAGTTATTTTTAATGTTTGTAATATAAAATATTTTTTGTAGTGTGTGAGATTGTTTTCTGTATAAGCTGGATTTTTAAAAAAAGATTTATTTATTTGAAAGTTGGAGTAACAGAGAGAGAGAGAGTGTTTCTCTCCGCTGGTTCACTCCACATGGCCACAATGGACAGAGAACCAGGAGCTTCTTTTGGGTCTACTCACATGAATGCTGGGGACCAAGAATCCTCTGTTGTTTTCCCAGGAGCATTAGCAAGGGTCTGGATTGAAAGAAGAGCAGCCAGGACTTGAACCAGAGGCCAAATGGGATACAGGCATTGCAGGTGGCAGCTTTACCCACTACACAATGCTGACCCCCTAAACTGGATGTTTTTTTTTTTTTTAAACTTTTATTTAATGCATATAAATTTCCAAAGTACGACTTATGGATTACAATGGCTTCCCCCCCATAATGTCCCTCCCACCCACAACCCTCCCCTTTCCCACTCCCTCTCCCCTTCCATTCACATCAAGATTCATTTTTGATTGTCAATATACAGAAGATCAGCTTAGTATACATCAAGTATGGATGTTTTAATTGGCTACTATTTTAAGTAAGAAGTAAAATCCTGAAAAATCTTATAGAAAAATCTACCTCAGTGTCTTAACTTTAGACATACAAAGAATTGCTTCAGCTTAGGAAATGATTTTGAAAATTAAAAATTAGGTAAATAAATGATGTTTTGGCTCATTTTTGAAAGAGCTAAATGAGCTAACAAGTTTGATTACACTTACTAGGAAAATTTGTCAAAATGCCTGTTAATGATAAACATTACTTTATATTTTCCACAAGGAATGAAGCATTCATCCCCAAACTTCCTCTTTAGAAAAAACAGTAATACTGAGAAATATGTTTACATACACGCTGCATCCTGATTCTTAATAAACTTTACTTTTTCTCATCTACTTACCCACTGCACCACAGCACCAGCCCCGTCTCATCTACTTACCTAACATCAAATGTCAAAACTAAAAAAGAACTAATATGAAATGTAGATTACCTTTTAAAAATGATTTATTTATTTATTTGAAAGGCAGAATGACATGGGAGAAGTAGGAGGAAGGAGGGAGGAGAGGATCATCCATCTACTGGTTTACTCAGCAAAGGCACCCAACAGTCAAGACAGGTCAGGCCAAAGTCAGGAGCCAGGAACTCTATCCAGGTACCCCATGTGGTTGGCAGGGCCCCAAGCACTTGGGATATTATTTGCTGCTTCCCAAGTATGTTAGCAGAAAGCTGGGTTGGAAATAGAACAGCTGAAACTTAAGTGAGCACTGCAATACTGGATGCAAGTGTTGCAAGCAGCATCTTAGACTGTTGCATAACTATGTAGGCCTCTATGAATATTTCTTTTCTTGACTGATGCCAATGAAATATTTTGAAATGTTTCAGTGTTAATATTTTGACAAATATTTACTGTTACTGGGTGTCCTGTAGAAGCAACCAAAGGAGCTGGGGGTGGGGGAAATTCAGGGTAAAAATAAAAATAGCTATAATTTAATATTACTAGATTCCTTACTACTACTCTGTAAAGTCACATCTCTCTTTATTATAAAATATAGCCTCTTCACAAGGAATGAGAATCACTGCCTTCATTCATTCATTCAATAAGCAGTTATTCTAGGTCTCTTATTTTAGATCTAGCATAAAATACAGGACAGGAGGAATACAATTGCCAACAGAAAGTTGAAGATGTTTTAGATCAAGTTAGGAGATTGAGTTACATCAACTTTAAGGTCATTCTGTACCCTGAGATAAAGAGATCAAGTGTGTTACATGTACATTTAAAAACATAGTCCTTGCCACTAAAATTACTTTCTTTTGTATTTTTCTTTTTTTAAATATTTATTTATTTATTTGAAAGACATAGTTACAAAAGCAGAGGCAGAGAGCGAGCGAGAAAGAGGTCTTTCATCAGCTGGTTCATTCCTCAGATGGCTGCAACAGTCAGAGCTGTGCCGATCTGAAGCTAGGAGCCAGAAGCTTCTCCCGGGTCTCTCATATAGGTGCAGGGCAGGGCCCCAAGGATGTGGGCCATCTTCTACTGCTTTCCCAGGCCATAGCAGAGAGATGGATTAGAAGTGGATCAGCCAGGACACAAACGGGCGCTCATATGGGATGCCAGCACTCCAGACAGTGTCTTTACCTGGTACACCCAGTGCCGGCCCCTAAAGTTACTTTCAATCTGACATACACTCAGAAGTAATATAATCACTATTAGTAATTTCCTGTGTAAAAAAGTTTTAAGAAGTTTATGTTATTTGTTTGGAAGATAAGCTAAGAGGGAAAAGGGAAGGGGGGGGAGAGAAGGAGGGAGGAGAGAGAGAGAGAGAGAGAAAGAGAGATTGATTCTGTCTGCTTGTTCACTCCCCAAATGCTGGCAATATCCAGGGTAGGATCTGACTTAAGTCAAGAGCCAGGAACTTCATCCAAGTCTCCCAGTGGGTGGCAGGGACCCAAGGACTTGAGTCACCATCTATCTACTGCTTCCAGGGGTAAGCATCAATAGGAGGCTGGGTTGCAAGTGGAGATGAGATTCAATCCAGACACTACTTTAAGGGATATAGGTATCCCAGTGGCAACTTAACTCAATGCTTTACAATGTCTACTCCCAAAATTTTAAAATTCTTCTTAAGGAAATAAGAAAATTTCAGAGATAAAAAGAAAACCTCACTACATTAACTATAATCTATGGTATTGAATATTGGAAGATTGTCCTACAGATAGGAACATTTGATTCTGTTAGAATCTCAATATTAAATGATAAATGATACAGTAAGAATTAAAATGGAGAATTGGTTTTGTCCATACATATTAAAAATATTTCAAGGTTACAGTAGAGGCATTCTGTTTGATTTTGAACATTTATTACTGGTAAAATCTGCAAAACTTAGGAACACATAGTAAGTGCTATGTAATTCTTTGATTTTTCTGTTGTTCTGCCATCATTGCCATATGATATCCAGATCAAACTAAACAGCAGAGATAACAGATTCCAGATGAGGCGAGGATGTGGGGAAAAAGAGACACTAATCCCCTGTTGGTGGGAATGCAAACTGGTAAAGCCACTATGGAAGACAGTTTGGAGATTGCTCAGAAACCTGAATATAACCCTACCATACAACCCAGCAATTCCACTCCTTGGAATTTACCCAAAGGAAATTAAATTGGCAAATAAAAGGGCTGTCTGCACATTAATGTTTATTGCAGCTCAATTCACAATAGTAAGACATGGAAGCAACATAAATGCCCATCAACAGAAGACTGGATAAATAAATGATGGGATATGTACTCTTTAGAATACTATACAGCAGTAAAAAAATGATATCTGGTCATTTGCAACAAAATGGAGGAATCTGGAACACATCATGCTGAGTGAAATAAGCCAGTCCCAAAGGGACAAATATCATATGTTCTTCCTGATCGGTGACAACTAACTGAGCACCTAAAAGGAAATCTGTTGAAGTGAAATGGACACTATGTGAAACAATGGCTTGATCAGCCCTTGTCCTGACTATTGAGGAACAACTGTTTTATTCCTTTTGTATTTTTTTGTTCTACTTAATACCACTGGTTGAACTCTTTAATTAACACACAATTATTGTTAGATGTTTAAAATTAACTGAAAAGTGATCCCTGTTAAATATAAGAGTGAGAATAAGAGAGGGAGGAGACGTACAGTTTGGCACATGCTCACTTGGACTTACCCCTAATGGTAGAGCTAGAAACGTGCCAGGGGATTCCAATTCAATCCCATCAAGGTGGCATGTACCATTGCCATCTTACTTGTTAGAGTGATCAGTTTAAGTTCATCATTGATCAAAAATATGGGATTAAGTGTCAAAGGGATGACATAAATAAGACCAGTGTCTGCAAATATTAATTGATAGAATTAAAAAGGAGAGAATGATCTTACATGGGAAGCGGGATACACAGCAGACTCATAGAATGACAAATGCCCTAAATAGCACTCTGGCCTCTGAATCAGCCCTTAAGGTATTTGCATCTTGCTAAAAAGCCCATGAGAGTTTCGCAGGCATGGAAAGCCAAGATACTGTGGCAAAAAAAATAACCTAAATGAAAGATCTCGGTGAGTGAAATCCCAGCAGAAAGAACGGGCCATCAAAGAAGGAGGTACCTTCCTCTGAAGGGAGGAGAAAACTTCCACTTTGACTATGGCCTTGTCTAAATAAGATCAGAGTTGGCTAACTCAAGAGGTTTCCATAGCCTTGGTATCTCATGACAAGAGCCTTGGGTGATTACTGATGTCATAAATAAGAGTGTCAATTGTTAAATCAACTATGGGAGTCACTGTGCACCTACTCCCCATGTAGGATCTCTGTCTTTACTGTGTTGTACTATGCAGATCAAAGGTAAAACTACTACTCAAACAGTACTCTGTACTTTGTGTGTCTGTGTGGGTGCAGTCTGTTGAAATCTTAGTATGTACTAAGTTGATCTTCTGTATATAAAGATAATTGAAAATGAATCTTGATGAAGAATGGGATGGGAGAGGGAGTGGGAGATGGGATGGTTGCGGGTGGGAGGGAGCTTATGAGGAGGGGGAAAGCCGCTATAATTCAAAAGTTGTACTTTGGAAATTTATATTTATTAAATAAAAAAAAACAAATTCTAGATGAAATTATTATGAATCAATAAAAATAAAAATAAGGTTTGTCTCATTAAAACGTTACATCCTTTAGAAGTTGTCTTTAATGAAAAAGTAGTCACAATTTACAAGAAACCTCTAGGTTAACAACTCTAGTATTCATTTACTATATCCACAAATAAGAATAAAATATATAAGACAGAAAAAGGAAGGTCTCCCTTTCATTAAAACCATTTTGGTCATTGTGATTTTATTGAAGGACATTCCATGGTCTCAGGTTTCTTATCTAAATGATATAAATTTGCAAAATTATTAAAATGGGTAGATTAATAAAACAAATACTGAGCTTCATTTATCATTTTCAGGATATTATTCCATGCTTTTTGATTTATACTTTTATTAGAGGCATTCAATATAGATAATGCAAAATTAAATGGATTTTGCCAGAATACATTATAGCCATTAAAATAAATCAGACTATTAAATGGAGGTAAAAAGTAAAATCTGAAAAAGAAATATAATTCCATATAACTTATGACAGTGTCAATTAATCACCTAACTATAATTTGAGACTTTTTCTATGGAATGAAAGCAACAAAGATCCACTTAATAGTTCATCATTATTGTCACATTCTGTGAAGGAAAGTCTATGAGCAAAGCACTAGTCTGCTTTGAGCATGAAGACTAAATGTTTTTTGTTGTTTGCAACTTCTCTTTATTAAGCTACACTCTGCAGCCTTTGACAGAGACAATATGAAATAAGAAATAAGCCAATAGGAAAGAATCAACCCAAACACATCTGAATGCTCTCAGTTGGAAATAAACCATTTGAGAAGAGCTTGTGTCTTCTATTCATTACTTTTGCATTCTGCTTTAGAACATTCTTCTCCTGTGTTCCATTTCATAAAATTAACTTCATTCTTGTCTCCAATTGCCTTAGTAACAAGATAGAACACTTACTTGACTTTAATTACTGAACTTCATAAATTTTGGGCCTTTTAAGATTTCCCCTTAAGTCATATAAAAGATGACAGGCTGAGCACTTTCTACAAGTTTAATAGTTTATCCAATATGAATTCATAGGATTATGATTAAGTTCATTTTTAACAAATATCAGATGTCATCTGTGGAGCTTTTAAAATATTGTCTGTGTTTTATATAATTTCTGAAATTCATTATTTATTGATTTAATAAATTTAGGTGTCTGTTGTTTAGTAAATTCAAGAATAATTAAAAAACTTTTACTCTGATGTTTCATGCTAAGCTGAATAAATCAAAAGGTTCTACTTGTGATTATGAGGTTAGAGTGCAGTGGGTTTTGAGTAAGACACACCTCTGGAGAGTTTATAGTATAGTTAGGAAGACAAGAGTGACTTATAAGAGATTTTTAGAAAATAAAACATTAGATTTTTGATGCTATATGAATTAAGCAGGAGGATAAAGAAGAATGAAAGTTGAATTTTGATGGAGGAGCAGATTTGGGGGTCATTTTCAGGGTTCCTGGAAGTTAAGGCTTGATCTCAAGGGCAAATATGGATGTTTTTGATTTGGGGAGCACTATGTGCCATGAGATACAGGTAGGAAGGCTACACAGAAATAGTGAGATGCTTCTTATTAAATAGATAGAGCTTGTGTTTTACTATGAATTCCATTGTATACAGATAGCTGTTTGGAAGGAGGCAGTTAGAGAGATAAGTATTGTGTTTGGGGAACCTGTGTTTACCATACAACTCTGACACTTAGGATTTGTGTTAAATTGATCAAAGGACAAATCCTTTAAGACACATGCCTGGTTAAGCCCTTTCATATCCCACTTTCCTCATTTTGGCACGTCTCTTAGTGCTTTCAACATCTTCCTAGAGGAGATTTCCATTACACTAGTCCCTCTAAAGTCTTTTGTCCTTAATCACAACAGCCCCAACAATCCTGTCTTACACACTGTTGTCACCTACTTCTATGGTTATTAGCAAACACTGCCAATTTAATCTGGACTACAAATACTGTGTTCTTTTTTTTTTTTTTTTATTTGACAGAGTTAGTGAGAGGGAGAGACAGAGAGAAAAGTCTTCCTTCCATTGGTTCACTCCCAAAATGAGCCGATCTGAAGCCAGGAGCCAGGTGCCTCCTCCTGGTCTCCCATGTAGGTGCAGGACCCAAGCACTTGGGCCATCCTCCACTGCCTTCCTGGGCCACAGCAGAGAGCTGGACTGGAAGAGGAGCAACCAGGACTAGAACCCGGCGCCCATATGGGATGCTGGTGCTGCAGGCAGAGGATTACCCAAGTGAGCCACGGCGCCGGCCCCCTAAATACTGTGTTCTTTATATTTCATTTTGTCCTTCTAATATCCAGCTCCAAAAGTTCTTCAATCTCTCTGTGACTTTCTAGTTATTGACTTTCCATATTTTTGTTTTCAGTTTTTTTTTATACCTTTCAACTATTTTTGACTAACATGTAATATGTATTCACTATATGGGGCACAATACAGTATTTCAACACTTGTATACAGTGTTGTAAACTGATCTCACTCTCACTAAATCTCTTCTTATTTAACTCAAATTACATGGTTGATCATTGTAATCACTCCTTTGCATCTACTCTCAAATCCCTTGGTCTTTCTCCCTCCACTATCCTTTGAAAAATGCTGAATTTTGTTTAAGTCTTTGCCTATGTAAACTGCTTACTGCACTTGAAAAATAATGTACTTATGCTGACAAGACTCACTTTAAATTCAGTACAGAAATCTCATGTGGGCTCTTAGTGCTTGACTTGAAACCTCACATTTCCCTAGTTGATTCATTTCTTTTACTTGTTCCTATTATGAACTTTTACCATCCCCTCCCATTTGTTTCTCTTGGTTGAAGGCATTGCTTAAACGTTTTCCTAATAAGAGCAGAATACTTCCATGAACTTCCCCCATTCACTTTCCAAATTAACTTACATCCGTATCATGTGCTCAGACTTTTCTTGTCTCTTGAAGTGACAAAATGCCTCCATAAGACCAACTCTCTACTTGTTCTTTGAATTCTCCTCCACAATAATAGATTTGGATCCTTCCTCCCTTTTTATTACAACATCACATTTTGTTTTCTAAAGCAGGGGTCAGCAAATTACATGGCTGAATACCTGAGTTAAGAATAATTCTTGAGGCAGACATTTGGTATAGTGGTTAAGACACAGCTTGGGTGCCACATCCAGTATCAGAATGCTTGATTGAGTCCTAGGTCCTCTGATTCCCATTCATTTTCTTGCTAATATGCGTCCTGGAAGGCAGCAGGTGATGCCTCAATTTCCTGGGTACTTGCCACACACAAAAGAATGCTTAGTAACCATACTTTTTGACTTGGTTTTTCCTATCTGCTTTAAGATGACTCAACAGATCATTCTAATGAAACTATTCTTTTTAAGGATACCAAGGGGGACTGCACTGTGGTATAGCCAGTAAAGCCACCACCTGTAGTGCTGGCATCCCATATGGGTGGCAGTTCAAGTCCTGGCTGTTCCACTTCCAATCCAGCTTTCTCTATGGCTTGGGAAAATAGTAGAAGATGGCCCAAGTCCTTGGGCCCCTGCGCCCATGTGGGAGATCCAGAAGAAGCGAAGCTCCTGGTTCCTGCAGCTCCAGCTATTGCAGCCAACTGGGGAGTAAACCAGCAGATGGAAGACCATCTCCCACTTCTGCTTCTCCTTCCCTCTCTGTGTAACTCTGACTTTCAAATAAATAAATAAATCTTTTTTTTATAAAAGGATATAAAGATCTACAAATTTTTCATCTTATTCCCACTCTACCATTTAGCAGCATTTGATGCTAATCACTCTCCTTCACTTGCATTTGGATATATACTTTTTCTTAGTTATTCCCTTTTCAACTGAATGATCTGAATGATCCTTGTTCATGTTCATTACTAGATAGTGCCACTTTCTCAACATCTAAAAATTGGGGAGTTTTATAATTTAGCTCCCTAACCTCCTTATTTTTATTCCTCTGCTTGCTAGGTGATCTCATCTAATGCCAGAGTTAAAAGTGGCATTAATACACTGATATTCTTAGACATATAAGTTCATCCCTGACCTTCAACTCCAGTTTCATATATACTGGAGTCTACTTGACAAATTTATATGCTTAGAAACATACTCTGCTTTTTCCACCAATACCTACTTCTCTTTTTTGTCTTTACCACCTCAGTAGAGGGAAACTTCTGTTCCTAGGATATTTAAATGAAAATTTTGACTTTTTTTCTCTCTATCACTCATATTCAAATGGTACTGGCTTTTTGACTTCTCTTTATCTCTATTATACTCAAATATTAATAGCTCTAACATTAAAACAAACCAAAAAGTCAACCATCTTTCACCACCTTTATTTCTTTGAACCTAATGCAAATATCACCTTAGGTCTAGGCTATCTCGGTAGCCTCCCATTGTTCCCTTAATGATGCCTTTCATTGAAAGTCAAATCATGAAACATTCTTTATTTTCAAGGACATAAAATGGAGATATTTAGCTCCGGTCCCTAGAGTGTCTTACCCCATTTATTTTCCAACTTCATGGCCTTGCAGTCACCACCAACTTCCCAATGCTTGATTTCTTCTGTTCATTGCCTCTTGCCTTCCTGATACATTCCTCCAGGTTTCAGTGCCTTCAGGCGTGCTGTTACCCATTTCTCAGGATCCAGATCAAATATCTCTCACTCAAAGAGGCTTTTCCTGGACACCAGGACCCCACCCTCTGTCTCATATTTTAATTATCTTGCTCATGTCCTCCATAACCCTTATCTCTACCAGGTGTCATCTTAACTGTATTTTTAATACTCTACAAGAATATAAAGTCTGTAAGAGCAGATCACTCCATGTCTTAATTTTCATTATATCACAAAAGTCTTATCAGTATATCACAAAACTCTTATAAGAGTTTTCACTCTTTAAAACACCTGCTAATTTGCTCACTTGGTTAATCCTCTGCCTGCGGTGCTAGCATCCCATATGGACACTGGGTTCTAGTCCCAGTTGCTCCTCTTTCAGTCCAGCTCTCTGCTGTGGCCCAGGAAGGCAGTGGAGGATGGCCCAAGTGCTTGGGCCCCTGTACCCACATGGAAGACCAGGAAAAAGCACCTGGCTCCTGGCATCGTATTGGCACAGTGCTGGCCGTAGCGGCCATTTGGGGAGTGAACCAACGGAAGGAAGACCTTTCTCTCTGTCTATAACTCTACCTGTCAAATTAAAAAAAATCTGCTAATTTAGCATAATGAATGAGTAAAACAAAAATATCTATATAGGTTTCAACACACTACTTGACACAAACAAAATGTTCAATAAATGTTTAAAATGTTTTTTAAAATAAAAATAAGCATGTATAAATAAAATAAAACAAAATAATAACAAATTAAACCTAAAAGATAAGGTATATTCTTTCATTAAAAGACATTAAATTGGAAAAGTGGTATGAACAATATTATGAACAGCAGTTCGGGGCTGGCATTATGGCACAGTGTTCAGCTGCTTGCTGCAAAACTGCATCACATATGGGTGTCAATGTAAGATGTGATTGCTCTGCTTCTGATCCAACTCCCTGCTAATCCTCCAGGAAAAGTAGCAGAAGACAGCGTAAGTGTGTAAGCCCCTGCCACTCCTGTGTGAGACCCAGTTCCATGCTCCTGGCTCCAGCCTAGCCCAGCTAAGGTCATTGCAGCTCTTTAGGGAGTGAATTAGAGGATAGAAGATCTCTCTCACAAATACAAAGTTTCTAAAATTTTCTTTTTAAAAATTTTATTTGTTATATAAATTTCATGTATACATGTTAGGAGCATAGTGATGCTTCCAACACTACACTCCCTCCCAACCCTGCAGCCACCCTTACTCCATCTTCCTTTCCTACTCCCTCTCCTAATTTTTACAATGACATACTTTCAGTTTGCTTTATATTCATTACAATAAGTAATGAGTTCAATGCAGAGTATGAAGGAAAAAAACACTGTTCAACAGTACAGACCATGGCTGTAAACAATCATGGAAGTTCAAAATGTCAATTTCACTCTTTTTTTGTTATATTTTTGGTACTCTATTAGTTACCATAGATCAGGGAAAACATATGGCTTTGGAACTAGATTTTTTCACAAAGTTCCCATTCACATCCAATTTGTTGCAAATGACAGGATTTCATTTTTTTAACTGCTCTGTAGTATTCAATGTCATACATACTTTCTTTATCCAGTCTTTAGTCGACAGGCATTTAATTTGATTCTATATCTTAGCTGTTGTGAATTGAGCTGCATGAACAATGGTATGCAGATAACTCTTTATAAGCTGGTTTTATTTCCCTTGGGTAAATTACCAGGAGTGGGATTACTGGGTCATATGGTAGATCTACATTCAGATTTCTGAGGTATATTCATACTGTCTTCCACAATGGCTATACTAATTTACATCCACAATGGCTGTCCTAATTTATATTCCCACTTACAGTGGATTAGGGTACCTTTCCTCCACATCCTTGCTAGCATTTATTGTAAGTTGATTTCTGCGTAAGAGCCTTTCTAACTGGAGTGAGATTAAACCTCATTGTGGTTTTGATTTGCATTTCCCTGATGACTAGTGATCCTGAGCATTTTTCACATGTCTGTTGACCATGTGAATTTCTTCCTTTGCAAAATGCCTGTTCAAGTCCTTTGCTCAATTCTTAACTGGATTGTTTGGTTTACTGTTGTTGAATTTTTTGAGCTCTTTATAGATTCTGGATAGTAATCCTTCACCAGTTGCATAGTTTGCAAATATCTTCTCCCATTCTGTTCATTGCCTCATCACTTTGTAGAGTTTCCTTTGCTGTGCAGAAGCTTCTTAGCCTGGTGTACTCTCATTTGTCAATTTTGGCTTTGGTTGCCTGTGTTTCTGAGGTCTTTCCCAAGAAGTCTTTGTGCCAATGTCTTGCAGAATTTTCTCAATGTTCTCCTCTAGGAATTTGATGATATCAGGTTGTAGATTCAGATCTTGGATCCTTTTTGGGTTGATTTTGTTTTTGTTTTTTCTTTTGTTCTCTTTTTTTTTCTTTTTTTATTCTTTTTGGATTTTTTTTTTATAAGGTGTAAGGTAGGGTCATGTTTCATACTTCTGCTCATGGAGATTAAATTTTCCCAGCAAAATTTGTTGAAAAGTCTGTCTTTTCTCCAGGGATTGATTTTAGCTCCTTTGTCAAAGATAAGTTAGTTGTAGGTGCATGGGTTGATACCTGGAGTTTCTATTTTGTTCCATTGGTCTAAACACCTGAATTTTTGCCAATACCAGACTGTTTTGATTATAACTGTCCTGTAATATGTTTTGAAATTTGATATTCTGATGCCTCAACTTTGTTTTTTGTTGTAGAAGATTGCTTTCACTATTTTGGGTCTCTTGTGTTTCCATATGAATATTAGCATCATTTTTTTCTAAATCTGAGAAAAATGTCATTTGTATTTTGACTGGGATTGCATTGAATCTATAAATTGCTTTCTGTAGTATGGACATTTTGATGATTAATTGTTCCAACTCATGAACATGGAAGATTTTTCCATTTTTTGTGTCTTCTATTTCTTTTTTATGTTTTGTAATTTTCATCATAGAGATCTTAATCAGTTTGTTTAAATGTATTCCAAGGTTTTAATTTTTTGTAGGTATTGTGAATATGATTTTATAGAAATTCTTCCTCAGCCACGACATTGTCTGTATATACAAAGGATATAGATTTTTTTGTGTTAACTTTATACCACTTTACCAAACTCTTTTATGAGTTCCAGTAATCTCTTAGTGGAGTCTTTTGGTTCCCTTAAATGTAGAATCATGTTTCCTGCAAATAGGGATAGTTTGACTTCTGCCTTCCCAATTTATATCCCTTTGATGTCTTTTTCTTGACTAATAGCTCTGGCTAAAACTTCCAGAACTATATTGAATATCAAGATGAGAGGGGGCATCCTTGGCTGGTTCCAGATCTTAGTGCAGATGCTTCCAACTTTTCCAATTTAATAGGATGTTGCCTGTGGGTTTTTTATAAATTGCCCTGATTGTGTTGAGGAATGTTTCTTCTATATCCAATTTACTTAGAGTTTTAATCATGAAAAGATGTTGTATTTTATCAAATGCTTTCTCTGCATCTTATTTAGATAACCAGATGGTTTTTGTTCTTTCCGTTTGTTAATAAGATGTAATGCATTTGTTGATTTGAGAATACTGAGCCATTCCTGCATACCAATGATAAATTCCACTTGGTCTCATGAATTATCTTTTTGATGTGTTGTTGGTTTTGATTTTGCTAGCATTTTGTTAGGATTTTTTTCATTTAAGTTCATCAAGGATATTGGTCTATAGTTTTCTTTCTCTGTTGCATCTTTTTCTGGTTTAGGAATTAAAATAATCCTGGCTTCATAGAAGCAGTTTGAGAGGATTCCCTCCCTTTCAATTATTTTTACTACTTCCAAAGATTTGGAATTATTTATTCTTTAAAAGTCTGATAGAATTCAGCAGCGAAGTCATCCAGTCCTGGATTTTCTTTGTTGGGAGGGGCTTTATTATTGATTCAGTCTTCATCTTGGTAATGGTCTGGTTAGGTTTTCTATGTTTTTTATGACTCAATTTTGGTAAATTGTATGTGTCCAGGAATCTACCATTTCTTCAAGATTTTTATTTGTTGGCATACAACACTTCATAGTAATTCCTGGTGATTCTATTTATTTCTGTTATCTGTTGTCACGTTTCCTTATTCATCTTTGATTTTACTAATTTAGGTCTTTACAACTTTTTTTGGTTATTTGGATCAATGTTGTTTCAACTTTGGTTATTTTTTTCAAAAAAAAAAAACAGCTCTTAATTTCACTGATCTGTATTTTTTGTTTCAATTTTATTTCTTCTCTAATATTAATTATTTGTTTCCTTCTACTAATTTTGTTTTTTTTTTGTTCTTGAGATGCATTTATAGCTCATTTATTTGACACCTTTCCAATTTCTTGATGTACACATTAATTACTATATACTTCAATCTTAATTCTGCTTTTGCTGTATCCCATAAATTTTGATAGATTGTATTGTCACCTTTGCTAAATTTGTAGAAATTTTTTATTTGCATTTTGATTTCTTCTATAACCCACTGTCCAGTCAGTAGCATGTTGTTCAGTCTCTATGTATTTACATATGTTCTAGAGATTCTTGAGTTGTTTATTTCCAGTTTCATTCCATTATGGTCAGAAAAGATGCATGGCATGATTTCAATTCTTCTGAATTTGCTGAGACTTACTTTGTAGCCTAGCATATGGTCTGTCATGGAGAAAGTTCCATGCAATGATGAAAAGAATGTCTATTCTTCAATCATAGGATTTAAGGTTCTGTATACATCAGTTAGGTCTACTTGGTCCATCGTGTCAATTAGCTGTGTTGTTTCTTTGGTGATCTTTGGTTTAGTTGATCTTTCCATTGATGAATGTGGGATATTAATGTCCCCCATTACTGTTGTATTGGAATCTATGTCTCCTTTTACATGTGTTAATATTTTTTTAAAAAAATAACCAGTTGCTCTGGCATTGGGTGCATTTCTAATGTTTCAGTTTGATTTCTTTTCAAAATCTCAATCTCATGGGAGAATTTTTCTTCCATGATTTGTATGAATTTATTTAACTAGTGAATTTGCTTCTCTTCACTTCTGCAAGGTCCTATGATAATCTTTTGAATTCATTTTCACATTTTCAGGCAGTTTATGAATCTCTTCACCACATTCTAATATTGAAGTATCGTTGTGTTCCTTTGGAGAGTCATGTTATCTTCCTTATTCTTGCTTGAGTTTCTCTGCTTATCTTTATACATTTTTGTTATTACTTGTTGGTTTTCTCTTCTGATGGATTTTGTCTTTGAATTATGCCTCTTCAGCTTAGTGGAGTGCTTGTTCTTTCAGTGAATATCCAGAGGTGTGTGTTGGATATGACTGGTGAGCGCTGGTCGGTGCTCTCTATATTTAGAAAGAAAGATACAGAGAAAGAGAGAAAGAGACAGTGCCAGGGAGTGAAACAAAAGAGAAAATGAGACAAAAAAGAAAGATGAGGAATTAGAGAGGTTGAGGGAGAGGTTTAGAGAGATGTAGAGCTAGGAGTGAGTATCCATGGTGACACCTAAGTTGGGTGTGGTAGATCTCCTCTTTTTAGTAGAAGGGAGGGTATAATAACCTCTATTTATGTAATCTCATCCTCACCTCCTCTCTCTCAAGATAATTAATACCCAGAGTTAGCCCACAGTGGGTGCAACACTCACCATCACACTGCTTCATAAACCACACAATGGATCTATGCAGTCCTCATGTGATTGTGGATCCCACTACAATGACGACCCCAGGTAATTAGGGAGCTTTGAGCCTTTGGCACCACACACAGCGATTTCCCAGAGATCCAGCTACACCCTGCACCCTCTCATGTAGTCACAGAATTCCCACAGTCTCAGAATTCAGCTCTCACAATCACAGGATCTCCTCCTCCTTGCTAGCTTATGGTCTCTATGGGGAGGCAGATACCTATGAGGGCACTGCCTTGGCAATTTGAGCCCCAGAGCCTGGGCTGTTGAGAGGCTGGGGTTCATTATAGCCCTTTGTGGATGCCCAGTCCCCTTTCTTTTTTTAAATTTATTTGACAGGTAGAGTTGCACACAGTGAGAGAGAGAGACAGAGAGAAAGATCTTCCCTCTGTTGGTTCACTCCCCAAATGGCTGCCACGGCTAGCGCTGGCCGGATCTGAAGCCAGGAGGCAAGTGCTTCTTCTTGGTCTCCCATGCAGGTATAGGGGCCCAAGCACTTGGGCCATCCTCCACTGCCCTCCGGGCCACAGCAGAGAGCTGGACTGGAAGAGGAGCAACCAGGACTAGAACCCAGTGTCCATATGGGATGCCGGTGCCGCAGGCGGAGGATTAACCAAGTGAGTCACGGCGCCAGCCCTCCAGCCCCCTTTCAATCCTCCTAGCTGGACTCAAAGTGAGTGGGGATCATGGACTTTTCCCTCTGGTAAAATCCTTAGATCACACATGTGCTCAAGAGCCCCTGCAGATGCTAATGATTTCAGAATGGTACCTTCTCCCCATTCATTGCCAGGCATGCACACTCGAGCTGCTCTAGCAGCTATTTGTGCCAAGATGGTGTCTTTTCCCATCAGGTTGCCAGGCGCCATTGGGGGGCGCATGGAGAGAGAAATGTGTCCTTTTTTTTACTGGGTTATGGGAGTATTCTGTCCTCCTTAGGGCTCCAAGCTAAACTCACATGAGGCCTTCCCTTCAGCTATTCTGCCAGTGGTATGGGATGTTGCAGTCTGCTCTCACCTTGCTCTCCAAAGCTGGTGCTTGTTCTGGCTCTCAGCTGCAGGGCTCCCGTGTTATGTCCACGGTCATTGCTGCCTGTCCACACCTTCCACACTGACCCAAAGCATCCCTCTTCCTTCTGTAGAATTTACACCTCAGATTACTCTCCAACTGTCCCTTGGTAATGCCCTTTCTCCATTTTTTTTTTTTTGCTACTATTTTCTCCTAGCCTAAAGCAGTGTGTCTTTTCCCTATTCTGCCATCTTGAGCATCCCAAATTTTATTTTTTCATTAAAATATTTTATTAATAATAATTATAATTATTTATGGGATACAGCATGACTTTTCTTCTTTGTGGTTCTGGAAGCATTTCTTAAATTGAAGATTTAAAGATTTTTAACATTTTGCCATATTCACCTCATATATATTATACACATACACATAATACCACTTTTTGTTTATAATAGGTATATCAATATAATATGGGATACATAACAATGATCAGACAGTGAGGAAAGAAAATATGCTGTCATGTAAATTGTATAATTCAGTGAACACTGTAACTATATATCAAATAATATAACATCCACACAATATTTGTTAACATCCACATATGAAATAAAACATGATATTTATCTGTCTGCTTCTAGCTTATTTCACTTAGCATGATTATCTCTACTTTCAGTCATTTTATTAAAAATGTCAGGATTTCAGTTTTTAATGGCTACATAATATATGCTATTGTGTATGTAAGCCATATTTTATTTTTTAAATTATAAATTTGTTAGTTTTAAGATGTCACAATTTTAAATATTTTGTCAGATTCATTTCAAGTGCAGCCATTATAACATACACATTTAAACTATTTTTTTCTTGAAAGCAAAGATATTAATATTACTAAGGGATTCATGACAATGATAATAACGTGGGGGAAAGGATATATTGTCATGTACTTGATAAGTTTCAGTGAAACAATATTTATATCTATATACCAAAATAATAATATGACATCACACATTTTATACTCCCTCTCTCTATACATACATATATATACAAATTATATAAATATATAATATATATTAACTTCCAGAAATTATGTTTGTCTTTCTGTGTCTGGTTTATTTCATTTAGAATAATGATCTCCAGTTCCATCCATTTTGATGCAAATATCAGGATTTCATTCTTTTTTATGGCTAACTAGAATTCTATGCATATATTCAACACATTTTCCTTATCCAGTCATTGGGCTTATTTTGCTTGTCTGCTAACCTTCAGTATAATTCATTAGGTAAGGAATGAGTGTGCATAATGTTAAAAGTAACATGTTGGCCTCTAGGGTTACCAAAAATCCAGATATAGAAAATGGATACTATTTCCTTAGCAACTGCATTGGAATGATTATAGTTGCCTGAGAGTTATCTTGAGAATGACTGTGAGGATATGATTGGAATTAAAAGAAATAATGACATGATCTATGAGTGGTATCTGATAAAAAAAGACAAAGATTGAATTATCACAAAATATTACCACATTAGAATTTGATAGTCATTGTTCCTAGATTGTTATACTCCATGAAACAAGATTGATTTGCATGGTTACATGTCAGGATGCATTCATAATTCAATTCAGAAATAACTTAGCAAAAAAAATTAAGTGGAAGTTTCTTCCTCTCTACTCATAGAAAAGACATTCAGGTTGCAAAGCATTTGTGAATCTGGGAACCCCTTGTCTCCAGGGGCACATTATTGATGTTTAGCTATGTAGATTTAGTATGTTCTGATAAATTTCCTTTCTAACACAGACCTTTACTTGTGTATCCAAGCATGAATGTCCAAGAAGACTATTGGGCTGGAAAAAGATAATTGAGACAGAAATAGATCCACCAATATACACAGTATATTTGGATGTGTTAATCCCAAGGTTCATTAGAGTCGATGTTTAGATATCTCACAAATTTATATGGTGAAATGTTTATCTCCCAGAATGGTGTTTTTGGAACTAAGGTCTTTGAAAGCTGTTTGGATCACTACGATGGGACCCTCGAGAATAGGATTAGTGTCCTCAAAGAGAGGACCCAGAGAACTCTCTTTCTTTCTACCATGTTGAAATTTATGAGAAGTTGACTATCTACAGCCCAGAAGACAGCCCTCACTAGACCCTGATCATGCTGGTACCCTGGTCTCAGATTTCCAGCCTCCAGAACTCTAAGAAATAAATGAATTTTGTTTACAAGCCACTCAGTATGCTGTATTCTGTTTGGCACCCTGAACTAGGACATGAGGACATGGACACATTAGGAATTTTCCAGAGCTCTCACTCAGTCTTCTCCTAAACTTTGTTTCTGTAGCCTGCAGAATGCCAAGGCAGGTGCTCATGAAAAGGGGCGTGGAAGCATAGAAAATAACCCATTTGGATTTTGCATTAAAAAGGATAAAGGGCACCTGAAAGATAAATACAAGATTATTTTGAATACTAATGATACATGCCTTTTTGCAGCTTAAATAGAGTAATAATGTGGTATAATAAAAATAAAAGCACAAAATTAAGTTTTTTGTGTATTATACAAATGTGGGAATTTTTGAAATCTAACTTCAACAATAAAAATCATGTTAATGAATACTTAAACAAGGTTATGTTACAAAAATTCATTTTACATAGACATAGTATGAAGGTCTTGGTCAAATGACATATTTAAAGAATCCCAAACTCTCAAGAACTTGATCAAAGACTTGAAAACATATCTTCCACTTGTTTCTTGGAGGCTGGTTATTTCAAGTAAAGAAATTTCTTGGGTAAGAAATGTTAAGCCTGTGACACTGTCCTGTTGTCCTTGACTATGATATGAGGTCAAATTGTGATCAAGATAACCTTCTCTTGAGCGAACATTGCAACAGTGCAATGGCAAACTATGTTTTACCATGATAGTACTTGGCAACAAGACATATTTGGCTCAGATCTGGAAACAGCTTTGCATTTTTCTGCAGTTTTTCCAAAATTCAGCAGTGTGGAACCTCATATAGTTACATATAGGAAAGCATATTTTATTTGCAGGTAAGTAAAATGTTTTAAAAAACCTTTAAGTGGAAGTCATTTTTATGGAGCATTAAATATAGAGCACCAGGTAATGGTGGTATAAAAAAGGGAAAGTATGAATCTAAAAATAATATTTAAAGCACAAGCAAATTTAACCTTCCTATCTAATATTTCAGCAAATTATTTTAAATGGAGAAAAAAGTCACTTGACTTCTTAAATCACTCTGTACAGGCTGTATATGTGTGCAGAGGGGGATGTACATCCTCATTTGCATAGGAGCATACATTTTTGGAGTAGTCAATCTGATGTCATCTCTTTTTAAAAAAATTGATTTATTTGAAAGGGCAGAATGAGACACACACATACACACACACACACACACACACACACAGAAATAAACAAAGAATCTTCCATTCACTGTCTCACTCCCCAAAAGTCCACAAAAGCCAGGGATGGACCAGGCTGAAGTCAGGAGCCAGGAATTCCATCCTGGTGTTCCACGTGAACAGCAGGGACCTACATTTCTAGGCCATTTTCTGTTGTCTTCCTAGGCATATTTGTAGGGGTCTGGATTGTTAGCAGAGCAATCAGGACTCAACCCTGTTCTCTGATGTGGAATGCCAGTGTCCCAAGCCATGGCTTAACCTGCTGAGCTGCACAAAGTTTCTCTTTGAAAATTTCAGAATATTGTCTTATTTCTATTGAAAATGGCCGTAGCTAGTGTTCATGTAATCTTATATGTATTTTCAACCATTTGAAACTCAGAACCTTTACCTACCTAATAGGGATTAATATCTAACTCACTCAGTGAGTATGAGCAGTAAATAAAATAATTTTTATGAAGATATTATAAGAATAGCTATTTTGGGGCTGGCATTGTGGTATAGTGGGTAAAGCTGCCACCTCCAATGCCAGTATCCCAAATGGGCTCCAGTTCATGTCCTGGCTGCTCCACTTTCAATTGAGCTCCCTGCTATGGCCTGGGAAAGCAGTAGAAGGTGGCCCAAGTCCTTGTGCCCCTGCACCCAGATGGGAGACTGGGAAGAAGCTCCTGGCTTCTGGCTTCAGATCGGTGCATCTCCAGCCATTGCATCCAACTGGGGATGGAAGACTTCTCTGCCTCTCCTCTTTTTGTGTAATTCTGACTTTCAAATAAATAAATCTTTAAAAGAAAGAATAGCTGTTTCATAAAAACTGTCAATACGTGATAGCTTCTAATACTATAATGATATATACTGTGTACTAACATTACATCAATATGATAGTAGTAGTAGTAGTAGCAGTTGTTGTAGTAGTAGTAATTTTAGAAGCAGTGGGTTTTTGTTTTGTTTTGTTTTGTTTTTTATTTGACAGGTAGAGTTATAGACAGTGAGTGAGAGAGAAAAAGGTCTTCCTTCCGTTGGTTTACCCCCCAAATGGCGGCCACTGCCGGTGATGTGCCTATCCGAAGCCAGGAGCCAGGTGCTTCTTCCTGGTCTCCCATGCGGGTGCAGAGGCCTAAGCACTTGGGCCATCTTCCATGACTTCCTGGGCCACAGCAGAGAGCTGTACTGGAAGAGGAGCAGCTGGGACTAGAACCCGGCGCCCATATGGGATGCTGGTGCCACAGTCAGTGGATTAACCAAGTAAGCTATGGTGGCCCCAGAAGCAGTGATTTTAATAGCAAATAATAGGAGTAAATAGTAGAAATCAGCCCTGTTATGAATTTCCAGATGCTAAGAATAATGATAATGTAACCCTTTCGTTTTTTTTTTTTTTTTTTTTTTTTTTTTTTTTTTTTTTGGACAGGCAGAGTGGACAGTGAGAGAGAGAGAGACAGAGAGAAAGGTCTTCCTTTGCTGTTGGTTCACCCTCCAATGGCCGCTGCGGCCAGCGCGCTGCGGCTGGCGCACCGCGCTGATCCGATGGCAGGAGCCAGGAGCCAGGTGCTTTTCCTGGTCTCCCATGGGGTGCAGGGCCCAAGCACCTGGGCCATCCTCCACTGCACTCCCTGGCCACAGCAGAGAGCTGGCCTGGAAGAGGGGCAACCGGGACAGAATCCGGCGCCCCGACCGGGACTAGAACCCGGTGTGCCGGCGCCGCTAGGCGGAGGATTAGCCTAGTGAGCCGCGGCGCCGGCACCCTTTCGTTTTTTGAGATTGAACTTCTCAAAAGTAATGGTCACTTCATTCATATGTTGCTCAGGAGAGCATTCACTGGTGCAACCTTATTGGAAAGCAATATAGAAAAGTATGTTTAAGTTAGAAATATGCAGACTTTTAAACTCTGAGGTCTCATTTTGGAGAATTTTTCGGAAAGAATATTAATAGAATATGAAGACATGTACATAAGTATATTTATTACAGTATATATAGCCAAAAACTTAGATCCAATAAAAATGGCCATCAGATGGAAACAGTTGAATGAACAGTGGTAGAATATCAAGAATCAATAAAAAATAACATGTTATATATTTTGAATTGAAGGATTTTCAGAATATATTATCTAGTGGAGAAAAGCACATTTCAGGAGCATGTGTGTAGTGTGATCCTATTTCAGATAAATAAGAAAGAAACTCATATATATGAACTTGAAACAGCAAAAGTAGGCATGTAATTCTGCTAATACTATCATCTCCTAGGAAGGCCAGGAATACAGTGGGGACAGATCAGTTGAAGAATAACACCTTTTCTTTAGATTTATATACAAGTTTTTACTGCACTTGTAAATTGTAGGAGTTTGATGATGTAAAAAAAAAAAGAAAATTTTGAGAGTCACTGTGTTTACATGCAGGAACACAATGCAATATTAGAGCCACATACCTTATGTAGACCTCGCTTTATTTATGGAGCATCTAAGTAAGGAATACAAAGGGCCTGGAAAAATGGTGGTAAATGGAGCAAATCATTGGCTCTAGAAGATATGAAAATTCTAACTATATACATTCATTTTAGTCATCATTATGATTGATCAGACCAGGAACAAGTTGAGTTACTGAAGGGAATTCAAATATGTCACTTCACAATATACCACTCCAGGATATTGATTATTTTGTGTTGAAACCAATTGAGAAATAGCAGATGTATGTAAAGCTTCTGCTCTCCCTGTATCTGCCTAAATGCAGGGAATAAATTTCCCATGAAGAAGGTGACCTCCCTGTTCCAGCAACAGAAGAACATTCTTATCACCAGACACAGGAATTGATACCAAGATGAGATTGCATAAACAGACCTTATGAAAGAAAGAATTCTTGTCTTCAGTTAGCTCACTTCAAATATTTTCTGGTCATTTCTGTACAACTTATGAACTGTCAAAGCCAACTCCTTCTTTCCTTTGACTAATAATTTGTCTACTGTTTACTACCCGTTGTTAAAATGATTTTTGAGTTTCTAACTTCTTTGAGTTTGTCATTCTTTTTTTGTGAAGCCTCCATACACATAACATTTTAAAAATAAAATTACATGCTTTCTCTCTTTTTAATCTGTTATTTCTCAGTTTAGTTTGCAAGCCCCAGCCACGTAGCATAAAGGAATAGAAAAACACAGAGCAAAGTAGATTTGAGCTAGGAATTTAATCCACCTCTCCTATGTGAGTGGCAAGGAACCAATCGCTTGAGGCATCACTTGCTGCCTCCCAGGGTACATGATAAGCAGGAAGCTGGAATCAGAATCAGAGTTAGCACTAAAACTCAGGCACTCCAATATGCAATGTCGGCATCTTAGCCACTAGTCTGAATGTACTCCCCATGACAATCATTGTTAATTAGAATGTCCTGTAGGGTATTTTGGCTAGCTAACTGCAGAGGATGATGCAATAATCGGAAATGGGACATGCTGACACATTACCCATATGGGCAACTCTTTTCAAGTAAATTGTAACAACATTATTTTTAATAAAGATTTTGAGAGAAGGAAATTACAATAAAAGATAATGAAAAAATAAATTTTAGAGACTTGGAATATATTTTATATAAATACCAAATATTAAATAGATTATGATTTGTTATGCCTTTAAAAACCTGAGTCTAAGGATCAGACTGTTGATTACAGAAATGATGGAAACCAATTCAAAATACAGTAGAACGGAAGTTTGGTTTATACTTGATGGGAAAGCATACATCTTAGATATATAGTCTATGAATTCATAACAAAAAAAGATCATGAAGCTATATTTATTGTTATTCCTCAGGATTCTTTATAAGTGCACTGATGTAAGTACTCATATTAGTTGATTTAATCTGACCTTATGGCTTTTACAAATATCTTCTTGGTGATTTTTAAATTGATATCCAATTAAGTGACCTATCTGAGCTTTGGACTCCTCCATATAACACTCTAGTATCTCCAGCACCTCCAAATACAACACCACCAAAAGTTAAACATCTCTCTAGCCCTCAATCCTTGCACATACAGTTGTCCCTCAATATTAGAGGAGAATTGGTTCTAGGTCCCTCTGCAGATACCAAAATCCATGATTGATCAAGTCTCTTATATAAAATGGCATAGTATTTTCATTTAACTTGCACCTATCCCCCTCTATACTTTAAAACATCTCTAGATTACTTATAATGCCTAAAACAATGAAAATGCTATGTGTACAGTTGTTATTCTGTATTGTCTAAAGAATAATGACTAGAAAATAATCAGTATATGTTCAGAACTGGTACAATTTTTTTCAAGTATTTCTGCTTTGAGTTGTTGAAACCTGTGGGTGTAGACAGCTTATTTTGCTATTTGATGACTACCACTGTCACTTGGCCTACCAAGATGTATACCCCAGGGCCAGCATTGTGGCATTGTAGGTAAAGCTGCTGCTTGTTACGCTGGCATCCCATGTGGGCACTGATTTTTGTCCTGGCTGCTCCACTTCTTATCCAGATCCCCACTAATAGCCTGGGAAAAGTATCAGAGAATGGTCCAAGAACTTGCGTCCTTGCCACCCATGTGGGATACCTGGATGAAGCTCTTGGCTCCTGGCTTCAGCCTGGCTTAGACCCATATGTTGTGGCCATCTGGGGAGTGAACTAGTGGAGGCAAGATCTCTCTGTTTCTCCTTCTCTCTCTTTAACTCTGACTTTCAAATAAAAAAATAAATCTTTTTGTAGAAGATGTACATTAGAGAAAAGCATCTTCTTTCCAGCTAACATTATACTAACATAATCAGCCTTTCCAGTTGATCATCCTGACTGAAGAGTTTCCAGAGATAAGAGAATTTCAGTTAGAACCAGGAAATTCTAGGACAAACAAAAGTGTTAGTCATCCTATATTTAACTAGTTCCAGTGTCAGGAGTTTCTTCTCACCATCTTCATTATTGTCCACTTAGTTCAAGAGTAAATGTTTGGGGACAGGAGTTGTGGCGTAAGGAGTAAGGCCACTGCCTGTGATGTTGGCAGTGGAGTCCTGGCTGCTCCACTTCCAGTTCAGCTCTCTGCTAATGCACCTTGGAAAGCAGCAGAGGATAACTCATGTGGTTGGGCCCCTGCACCCACAAAAGGAGACCCAGCAGAAGCTCCTGGCTCCTGCTTTCTGATTGGCAAAATGCTGGCTGCTGAGGCATTTTGGGGAGTGAACCAGGAAAGATCTCTTTCACTCTCTCTCCCTCTCTGTCTCTCTGTAACACTGCCTTTCAAATAAATACAATAAATCTTTAAAAAAAGAGTAAATCTCTGAAGAGCATCATTATGGGTTTTCAAAAAATTCTCCACGTCATTCTCAGGTTGATATTTCTCTTTTTTAAATCAATTTTAATGATTTCATATGATATAACTGAAAATTTGGCAGTACAGTATTGTATGGTATTTCATATTGGAAGTGCTCAGATTTTGTATTTTTTATAGATTCTGGGACTTTTACAAAGAGTTTACTGCTTAAGCATCTGCAATCTGAAAATCTGAGATCTGAAATATTCCAAAACCCTAACCTGTGTGAGCATGAAGTTGATCACTCATTTTTGGATTTTGAAACATTTCAGATTTCTGGTTTTTAGATTAGACATGTTCAATCTGTATGACTAAAGAGAATTCACTGATAAGTTTCAAGTTACAGATATGTAGTCCATTTCTAAGTAGCCACGTAAGTTCATACTAAATATTCAGCTTATTAGCTGAGGTTACTAGCAGTTTTGTGGTAGAGGACAGGGAACAAGAATGGTCAGCTCATAAAATTTGGTTTGGAAATAGAAAACATACTGCAAATGATGATTAAGGTAGTTTTAGATATTAGCAAAATATAGATGCAATCTCAACTATCCATTCCTGAAATTACTGGAAAGAAATATAATCACAGTTATAGCAATTAAAGTCTTTGCAGAGTTGGTGAACTTTATTTGAATTTCACTGTGAGTTCTTAGGCCCTGCATCCAAAAGCCATTTTAAGAAGCTCTATCAGGAGTGGAAATATAGGTACCTATTAAATCTTTTCTTTATCAGTTGATGTTTCTCTAAATAGGCCCCAGATTTCTGGGTTAATATTTTAAATTTCTTTGAACTAAATTTAATTAATTAGCTCTGGGGTAGTTAAAAACCTCCTTTGTAGAAATACCCATAGCTTTTCCCTCCTGCAGTATCTGAAATTGTCTTTCTAGGGAATATATAAATCAAGCAAGGGTATGTGATAAATCCTTGAATATCTTATCAGCTTTGTGTCTTTGATTATCTTCTTTCTTAACATGTAGAGTAGAATTTTGTTGTGTGTATTAGATTTTTTAAAAATTAAAATGATATACTTACCAAGTGTCCTGTTTGTCACTGTATCCTGAAGAAGTTTTGCAGCAAACTTGATATACCATGTAGTCAGCACCCACATCAAAGAATAGATCATTGCAAGTGCTCAAGAATCTTGTGATTCCCCCCTTTGCAGGCACTACCAACCCTAACTCAGCCACTGTTTTTTTTTTTTTTATTTTGGCCTAAAAATGCTGTAGAGATATTGATAAGGATTACATTGAATGTTGATTGATTTTCAGGATAACAGATATTTTCCTAGTATTAAGTCTTCCAATCCAGGAACAAGGACATGTTTCCATTAATTTGTGTCTTCTTCATTTCTTTTACCCATACTATATTTTAAAGTTAAAGACCTTTAACCTCCATAGTTATGTTTATTCCTAATTGTTTTATTCTTTTGTATACTAAAGTAATTGTGATTGTTTTCTTAATGCATTTTTTGATAGTTCATTGTTAGTGTATTGAAACCATTGATTTTTATATGGTGAGTTTTGTGTTCTGCAAGTTTATAGAATTGTTTATTAGTTACAACAGTTTTTTGGAGGAATCTTTAGGGTTTTCCATAACCAATAATGCTTTTTGCCAACAAAGACTAATTAGCTTATTCTTTTCCAAATTAGATGCTTTTTATTTCTTTTTCTTTTCTAATTGTTCTGAGTAGGATTTCCAGTAAGATGTTGAATAGAAATTGTTAAAGTAGGCATTTTTGTCTTCTTCCTAATCTTAAGAGGAAAAGTTTTTAGTTTTTCACTGTTGAGTATATTGGAAATCATTGAGTTTTTATATATGGTCCTTATTATGTTGAGATACATTTCTTTCCTACCTGTTGAGAGTTTTTAATGTTAAATTTTATGTTGAATTTTTTCAACTGCCTTCTCTGCATTTATTGTGATTATTATGTGATTTTTGTCTTTCATTCTGTTGATGTTATGTGTCATGCATATAGGTTTGTATTTGTTGAACCATCCTTGCATTCCAGGGATAAATCCCACTTGATCTTGATGTATTATACTTTCTATATATTGTTGAATTCAGTTTGCTAGTATCCATTGAAGCTTTTTGCTTCAGTATTCATCATGGTATTAGATTTTAGTTTTCTTTATCTGGCTTTGGTATCATTTTCTAAAATGCCAATGTCCTTAAGGGAGGATATTTGGCATAGCAATTAAGATGTTTCTGGGATGCTTGAATTCTATATCACAGAGGCTGAGTTCAAGTCATGTTTCCAGATTTTTGCTAGTGTGCACACTGGGAGCAGCAGGTGTAGTTGGTCCCTGCTACCCTTGTGGAAACATAGATTGAGTTCCATGTTCCTGACTTTGTCTTGGGCCAGTACTAGCTGTTGTGGGTATCTGTGGAATGAGTCAGTGAATGGAAGATTATCTTTTTTCCCTCCTCCCTTCCTTCCTTCCTTCCTTCCTTCCTTCCTTCCTTCCTTCTCCCTACATTCATTCCTTTTCTTCTTTTTCTCTCTCTATGCCTTTCAAATAAAAAAATAAAAATTATTCAAGGACTCTTGTAATCTTCAGTATGGAGTCTAAACGTATACCCAGAGTATACAAAGCCCTTTATGCTCCAGACTGCACTTCTTTTTTCTCTTGTCATTGCCACTTTGTTATCCTCTCATTTACTGCTGAGTTTTGTGAATGAAAGTTTTGATTGAAAGTCTTTCTACGTCCAATTCTTTACTCATTCCCTCATGCTTGTGCTTCCTGTTTCAGCTGAAGTGCCACTTTCTCCATAAGCCATCCCTGATAGGTCTGACCCACATGCACTCTCTGTTTCCCTATAACGTCACTTGCTGTTGTCAGAGCCATTTTTATCTCATTAATTTGTGATCTTTTATGTACATTTCTTAAACTTTCACCAATGATTTCTTAAAGAATAAAACCTCTTACTTTTCAGTCTTAAGTTCCAGTGCCTAGTGTGGTCATTCCTGGCAAAGAGTAGATAAATAATATAAATGATGTTTAAATTCTAAGTTAATATTCAATTGGATTTTTAAAGTACATTTTCCATTACATGGCCCTTACATTTAAGTCCATAAAATCTACCAAATTATGAATATTTATGGTCTTGATATTTAAGTTTTAAGGATTTTACATTCCAGAGTACAGGAAATATTAAGAAATGCACAAAGAGGAGGGGGTATTCGGTCTAGTGGTTAAGACACTGGTTGGTATACTTGCATTCCACCAGCAGAGGATTTTGGGTTTGGTTCTCATTTCCAGCTCAGCTCTAGTTCCTGATGATGCTGACCCTGGGAGCCAGTAGTAGTGACTCAGATGATTAATTTTCTGACACCATGTGGAGGACCTAGATTGAGTTCCTGGCTCCCAACTTTGCCATCATCTACCTCTCACTACCAACAATTTCAGGCATTTGGGAAGTAAACCAGTAGATTGGAGCTCACTTTCTCTCTGTATCTCAAATAAGTAAATAAATTTAATTTTTTAAACCACATAGATACAAGAAACAAGATAATCTCAGATGGTGATGAGACTTCATTTAAAAAAAAACTTGGAAGGACTGTCAACATAAGAGATTACTTGAATGAGTAAACAAAAGTATGAAATTGACATTTTATAAGAGTGCTAACATCAAGCAAGATGATTTTTATAAGAATATAATAGAAACTGTGGTTTTCCTTGCTCTCAAAATTATATTTCTGTGGTAAAGAAGTTTTCATCATAGTTCAAAAAATGTTACCATTTTTAAATAATTCAGTGCAATAGCAAAATTTGATGCAGACATAGCTGATTTTAAAATGCTTTTCTAAGGTGAATGAGCATGTAAAAAATGGGACAGACGTTTCATCCATTCTGCTGGCCATCAGCACTGATTTTAGTTGTGTGCCCTGTGCTGCTTTCTGAGCACAGGCAGCTGTTGCTTTCTAAAAGACCAAAAATGATAAATGGGGTTGAGACTGCTTAAGGTCTTTGTAAAGTTTAATGAAAGATTTATCTCTTGAGGGTAATGTTCCTCTTTCTTTTACCAAAATGAGAGTTTGATAACCTCTCATTGTGCTTTTGATGAATTACACCTTACGGTCATAACTAAAATGACTAAGTGGAAATTGTTTTTTACATAGCTAAGCAAGGTCTGATTACCACTGAATGGTTTCCTACTTAGGATCCACAAAACTAACTTTGGCATTTGAAATGTATTTAATTATTAAGCTGAGAAAAACCATGATTCACTAATTTAGCATCAATGACTTGGAGACCCTTAATATTCTCTGTGTCAATTAACGCAAAAGGAATGGAAGATTGTGATTTAGAGCTTGCAATCAGGTTATGGTGTTCTAATATACAATCACAAAGGATGTTTTCTGCCAGAGTTAGCTATTACGATTCCTAAAGTCATTAATATTTAATTTAAATTTAACAGGTTTGAATGGGGTTTATATCCTTATAACTACATGTACAAAATTGAAATACATTTATCCAGAACCATGAAAACAAAAGAAAAACAAAAAACTTCAGATATTTTATTTAACTCAAAGAAAGCAAAATGTTTTCCCAAAACACTGAGCATTTCTCCTACACATTAAGAATTTAAATTTTATTTTTAGAATAATATATCCAACAATGTTTGAGATTTATGGTTAGAGAAAATAATCTTCAACTGTTCATAGAGAATAAAAAGCATAATTATTTAACACATTTCTCAAACCATAGGTTAGAAACAGAACTATATTCTAGGCTTGAAAGCAATTTTCTGGGATTTCTTGGAGGTAGGAAAGGACCTCTTCTCTTCTCCAGCTCATGCTGTGAGACAAGCTCCATTTGGATGCAAATTCCTTTCCTCCTAGGAATTCTATTAAGAACATCACGTGAGCAGGGATTGTACTTTTTTAAAAATTTTATGTGTGACTTTTTCAAAAAATAAATCCATATTTGAGGTAAAATCAAATAATGCATTAACATCTAGACTGAAATGTAAAAGCTTGCAACTTTGCCCACTACATTCCATCTCAAGTTGATTCCCCAAAGCTACATAGTACACACTCACACAGACACACCCTACTCCTGCTCTTCAAGAACAGCCAACTATCAGCTATATTAGATGTAAAATCTCTGTCTAAACTATACACATAAGAGTGTAAGAGGTAGGAGCTGGCAATGTAGTGCAGCAGGTTAAGCTCTTGCCTGCAATGCTAGCATCCTACGTCAGAGTACAGGTTTGAGGACTGGATGCTCCACTCCCAATCTAGCTCCCTGCTAATATGCATGGAAAGTCAGAGGAAGGTGGCCCAGACACTTGGTATCTTGCCATGTGGGAGACCAGGATGGAGTTCCTGGCCCCAGGTTTCAGCCTAGCCCAGCCCTGACTGTAAGAACCATTTGGGGAGTGAACCAGCAGATGGAAGATTTTTTTCTCTTGGGCTCTCTGTGCCACCCTGTCTTTCAAATGAACAAGTTAAATTTTGAAAAAAAGAGTATAAGATATTACACTATGAAAATGAATATATTTGTATAATTATATATTAATTTTATTAATTACTTTAGGAGTTAATAGTTATTTAAACATGCAATGATGTATTCTAAATATATCCCCATGTCTTTGAATATATTTAAACAAAATGCAGTATATATGTGGGATCCTACCATACATACTCAGCTTCATCTTTCTGTGTATGTATTATTTTAATTTTACTAGATTAATAGTAGATCCTAGAAATCCATCCACATAGGCTTCCATGGCTCTCACATTTCTGTTGGTTGTACCATAGCTCATGTTTCTCTTTGTTTTGTTGAGTATTGAGTTTATAACTAAAATGTCAGTATCTCTTATAACTTCAGCCCAAGTTGCCATTCACATAGAAATATGTACCTGAGCAGATACTGCACATATCCTTAAGTTGCTAGTGTGGAGTTTTTCTCCTTTCACCATTTATTAGTTTCTATTGGAAGTAGAAGTCATAGGACAGTCTGAGAACAATATTCCCCTTTCTGGGACTTTCTAATGCATTGTTAGGTTTGCATAAGGGAAAAACATCTGATGATAGTAGTCTGGGCAAACATCCTGCCTCACAACAGAGACATGGTACTTTGAAATCCTGCTCCAAACATTTATTCAGTTTAGATTTAATCCCACTTCATATCACTCAAACCCCATCTTAACATTGAAGAAGCTCTAGTGAAAATTAGTTTCACACAACCCTGAGCATGGTCTCAGCCTCCTGGATCTTGCTTTCCACATCCAGTAGTCACTCCTAGTGCTTTACAAGAGAGAAATTGTGGGCAATATGATCCCAGGCCAATTCCACTGGCAATCTGGCAGTATCTGCCTCAGCACTCTGTGTGTGTGGTTTGCTCAGGGAACCCACCTGGTAGCTGGGTACCAAGGGCACACTCCCTGAGCCTGGCCTGTAGCTCTTCTTCCTCAAAGTCCTTCCAGAAACAGGTAAAGAGCATCAAGATTCTGAAACTAGGAGAGAGAGAAATGTGCTGCTGCAGCTGCCTACCACTCTTATCCTGGCTCCCCAGTGGGGAATGCCATCATGCAGAGAAAACATTCTATATATAAAATATTATAACTGAGAAGACTGATAGAGAAAGTTCAGTAAGGAAGCAATAAAATATGCGAATAGCACAGAGACTGAAGACCAGCAGAGAGAGAGGAACAAAAGCCATCTGCTTTCCCTGCTCCTGTGCAGTGGGATGGCATCTCACAGGGAAAAGTTAAGCAGAAAATGTCACGACTTGACCACTCCTGCAGATGGGCAGCCCTAACTATGGAAGAATTCCACAATTCTCACTGACTTCCAATCAAGTCTTGAGAGCTGACTGTGATTCAAGTGACTATTTTGCCCCAAAGTAGGAACCCACACACTTTCTCCCTCTGCCCTCAAAGTGCCAGGCCTGAGCTGCTACTAAATTCTATCAGTCTTGGGCGAAGCAAACAGCTCTCTGCTGCCAGAAGGCTTCAGAGACAGAAAGGACAGTTTTCAGGGCAGAAAGCAGGCCCTTGTGCAGCCTGCAGCCACAGAGTTCTGGGCACAAGCCCTGGAACTACATTTGCTTGCTCTGTGCAATCTAGGGCAGTTCCTTTTGACTACTTGATTCTGGTCATGAGCAATAGCCCATGTAGGATCCCAGAGGAAACCCCTTCTGTGGTTCTTGTAGGGTGAGAGTACAAGCCCCAGAATCACATTTTTAGGCCCTATAGGAACTGGAGACAGTCTTTTCTGTGCCCTACAACTCCGAGACTGTCACTACTGGTGAATATAAATTCCAGAATAATTCATACTTACCTGTGAGATTTAGAAGCCCCGACCTGAATTTCTCTGCTTCAGGCTGGGGACAGATAGATCCAAAGCATGACTGGGACTCACCTTGTGAAATTGGATAAGAACACCACTGTATTTACTGCTCCAGCTCCAGGACTGTGACTAAGAGTAGTATATTCCTCATAATCATTGAAGCATACCTCGTGGGACCTAAAGAACACCCCTACAATCTAGTGCTATAGACCCACATCTGCCAGTTCACAATTCTCATCATAACCTATATTCAACCTGTGGGACTGGGTTAAGCATCCCTTAACATCTCCCAGAGCGTGGACACTTGGTGTTATAAGCTCCAGCATTAGTCCCACCTACACATCAGAAACTGGGAAAGATCCTATATGCTTCATACAGTCTGAAGGACATAGCTTTTTGTACCACAAGCGTCAATATCATTCAGTATACTGGACAGGGAAGGTGAAAGCATTCTTTATGTATCATAACACCAGAAACTTGGCTATAGCCATCACAAACAGTAGTGTGATTGGCCTCCAATTTTATAAGACAAAAGAGACACACCTTTGGAAGCACACACCCATGTCAAACTCATACTAATGCCTCAAAAAACTGCTGTAAACTAGATAACTGTGGTCCCTGTAGACAGTCTGACACTGATTATCAATGAAGAAATTACTGAACGTTTACACTTCTGGGTTCACATAGAATCACAGCCAAAGCAACAATCCAAGTGACACCCTACATTCCTTCTAAAAAGTCTTTTCTAACAAGACCTGCTCCATAAAATAAAAGAACTATCACAACAGACTTGCAAACATCAAGGTAGGAACACAAGAAACATGACAAAGGAAAGAAGAATGATACCTCCAGTAGAACAAAATACCTCAGCAGAAGCAGGTCCTGATCTGAGGGAAGTCTATGAAATGCCTGAAAAAAAAAAAATCAAAATAATGATTCTAAGGGAGCTCAATAACTTGCAAGAGAATACATATAGTCAGTTTAAATAAATGAGGAAAACAGAGACAATATAAATGAAAAATTCAATAAAGAGATAGAAATTATTAAAAAGAATCAAACACATTTTGGAGCCGAAAAATTCAATCAATGAAATA